>NW_009259524.1:430978-436191 GCF_000687185.1 Egretta garzetta
CTGAGCTGAACAGAAGCACCTGAATTTTTCACTCCAAGAAAATTAATATTAATTTTTGGGGGGTGGGTGGAACTGTCTTCACAGTCAAAACTACTAGCACACATTTTTCCCAGTCATTAGGGTCTGCAAAACAGTTTTCTTCACACCTCCTTCCTCCCCAAAATTATACTAACAGTTTAGAATTATGGATGAAGACATTGCTTCTTTACAAATTCTGAGAACTTGTGATCTAAAACCAGTTAGAAACTGTCCAGCAGAGATAGTCTTCCTTCAAAAGCTATTTTCCACTCAAAATTTGCTAAGGTTGCCCTGAGCTGTGTTTCTCTGGCAATCCTATTACCTTGAGGTGACATATTGTGTTGTGAGATTTTTTCCCTCTGCTGGCCACCACAGGGACTTGCTCCTAGACTTTTGTGAAAAGTTGTGTCCCATGCACGCACTCTTCCCACTAGGTCCGAACAATCTTGTATAGGCAGTCTGTGAAAATTAATCAAAGCAGTCATCTGGTTCAATCAGCAGTCATCAGTTCATTCAAAACACTACCTCCACCTGCAGAAGTTTAGAAAGACAGAGCCATAGAACACAGATGACTCAGACCTCTTCAGCAAGTTTAAGGATTCTCGTGAGCTTCTTCAGTGTGTTTTTCTAAACAGATGCTCATTCTTGAGCATTTCACACTTAAAATAACTCCAAAAGAACTCAAAACCAGCTAGACTTAATTTGACTATGAGGAAACAGGCATACAGATTTTAAGAGTCTTTAAGCACCAAGTATTTAAAATATGCTTTTTTATGAGCACAAAATGAAAACAGATTACACACTAGAACTCTGTAAACCTTGGAGATAGACCAGTTCACTTAGTCAAAACTATGGTGAACAGTCCTTTTTTCCACAGCAAGACAAAGCTTCTTTGAAGAATAAGAAGGAATGAGAGAAGTTTTACCAACAGTTTAGATCACATACACCCTCTCATTATGATGCCATTTCACCAAATTCAAAAGGGCATAAAGAGGATCAATATTAAGAAAGCAATTTATTATTTAAATTTTTGATTCTTTGACACAGTTTTTTCCTCCAGCCCTTCATTCCTACATAAATTTCATGAAGAAGGTTGTAGACCCTTACTTCTAAGAAGATACTTTTAAAAATAAAATATTTTAAATCATCTTACATAATTATATTTCTCTAGCTTTATCTTTCTTTCCACATGCACACAATTTCCTCTACTCTTCCCCTCTCCTTATAGTGACTCAGCATTTCTGAGATATTCAGGCCAAATCCCACAAACTATTCATATGGCTTGTATTCTTCTGGCAACTCTAATGAAGTTCTATGAAAAGGGGTATACTGAATAATATCCATAGTTAGGGAGTATATACACATCATATGCTCATAAACGGCATATTAAGTCTCACGAGAAAATACAGGTTAAACGATGTATAGTTCCAAGAACAGTAAAAAAGACAAAAAAGTATTTTTCTTTCTCAACTGTCCACTGTATATGTATATAATGTCATCATATTTGTCTTTACTTTTTGTCACATGCTAAAAATCAAACCTAAATATAGATTTCTTTCTTTACCTAACTGTAAAGATATTTTGGCAATTTTCTTTTTATTACTAATGTGGGAGACAGCAAAATCTCACAAGTATGATTTATTACAAAATAGCATTTATTTCAATTCTGTGAAATGATAAAAGCAAGTACTAAAAAATCCTGCCCCTCAAGAAAAAAACCCAACCCTTGTGTATCTTTCACAACCCAATTGCCTTCTGTTTTCTTTATGGATTCTTTTCCTTTTACACCCTAGGCAGACTTCGTCCTCACCCCCCAATTATTGCTCTACAGAGACGATTATAGCAAACGTTAAATACAACAAAATAACCAAAATATTTGTTATTATATCATTGTTAAAATAGACGGAAGGGCAAAGAAATTACTTCACGCAAGGAAAGCCACAAGATGCAAGTTGTTGGGGGGAAGCCCCCTATGGTGGTCTGGAAGCAAGACATGCAAAAATCAATCCAGACAAGGAACATAATCAACCCTTTCCTTCAATTAAATGGATCAAAGCAATATAACTTTCACGCCAGAAGAAAGAAGTCAACATAATGTCACTCTCCATGAAGCCCCAAGAACCCTTCTGTGGGGAAAAACTGCAGCGTTAGCATTCCCTATGCTTGAAAGGGACATGGTGAGTAGAAAGGAGATCCACTTAACACAATACTCAGCATCAAGCAAACCCAAAGAAATCAATACCAATTCTCTCAGCACTGATTTCTGCAGAGCTTTACTCCAACAGATACATAATATAAGGTAGGGCATACAAAGGATAGGCAATAGCAGCAATGTCCTCGTGGGCAAAGCTGGGTAAGTAAAGAGATTGGCAGACATTCTCCTCTGTGGATTCCCAAGAAAAAAAAAAATCATGTAGAAACCTGGAGGAAGCACTATTCCCAAAGGCAGGTCTGCGAGCACTTGCAAATCCCTTCCTTCCCACAGCCCTCTCCAAAGAAGGGAATAGAAAGTTCCTCAGTGTTTAAGCTTATTTAAAAGTGGTCTCACTTTAGAATCATAGAATCATAGACTGTTTTGGGTTGGAAGGGACCCCTAGAGGTCATCTAGTCCAACCCCCCTGCAGTGAGCAGGGACACTGCTAACTAGATCAGGTTGCTCAGTTAAAGGGGTATTAGCTCTGAATGTTGTATTCTCTTAAGTAGCTCCACTTTCCAACAATCAGTCTTTCTGTGCCATCCATAACATATTGATGTATTCAAATGCATCCAGAGGCACGTACTGGTATCCAAGTTCGATAAGCTAGGAAGCAACCTTTCTTCCCATTAAAACATCAAAACTATCTTTTTTCCGTACTAATTCCACATCTGAAATGGTACATAATCAATATCAACAAAAGTATATATAATGCATAATAAATGCACTTTCTAAAGTTCCTTTTGAAATTAAATTCAATAGGTAGGAATTGCATTATAGCCAGTTCCTTCGGTAGTATCATATACACTGATCTGCTCTGCTCTCTCTCTTCTCTACCGTTGCAATCTCTTCCTATACAATCATCTTTACTTTCACTTTAGCTTTTTAACCTGGAGAAAGAAGTTAGTTTTTTAAATAAGAATTAATAAAAATAGGATGGAATAATTTTAAAGTGTGCCTCATAAATTTAAATAGGTTTACTTCTTTACCAAGTTATTTCACAAAACCAAAGTTTGTTCAATCGCATGCAATTTCAGAAAAAAAAATACTATCTGCATCTATACAAAATGAAATATTAGATCTTCTCATTAAAAATGAAAAATGCAGGTATTGTTTGACAGAAACTGGTAACACTTCACAGTGTTCTTCACTGGTCACACACTGGCAGGAAACCAATACTACATTTATTAGGTAGTGCATGATACACTCAAAGCCAAGTAACTCATGTTGTAAGTTCAGGCTTCTAAAGAAACTTCCTATACAGAAATGTCTGCAGTCTAGAGCTATTTTGGAAGAAACATTTTGTTGATAATAGTACACTATAAGTCAAGACACTGGAATCTACACTGATCAGACAAGTCAACTTTGCATAATTCCCATTCGTTTTATCTACAGTTCAGCTCCTGAACCATCCTAAAATTCAAAATAATTATTTTTAAATTAACACAAGGGAAATTACATTCTTGTTTAATTACATATCCTCCCTTAATTCCCCAAAACGGTGGCAAGGACCACCATTAAGTCTCAAAGACTTACAGAATAAACCATTCAAACACAATTCCACATCACACATTATAATTTTGAAAATTCTGCAGATAACCCTCTTTTTACCCTACCTTGTCGTGTTTCTGCTGGTACCTTGCCCTAGTATCCAGGATATGGTAAGGAGTTTCAGAGTCTCTGTTGATGTAATAGATTAGTCTTGAAGGCAGCGTGATTTCTTTCTGGATTGCACTATTGTAGCTGTTATTTTTACTGTTACTGCTTTTATTCTGTTGAAATGTATTCTCTTCATCTGCCAGTACTCCCTCTATACCGCCTGCCGTTTCATTCCAATGCAGGTCTGAGGAAGAAAGATATGCCAGCCATAAATTAGATGGCAGAATGTGTTTATTTCCATAAAAGCTACATATTTAGCCTGCAATATTCTAATATTTTATTGATCATTCAAGCAAACAGAAAGATAGCTTACTCATTGAGCTAGATCCGATTCATTTTTCACACACAAAATGGTTTCAGAAATAACATTATTTATTTAAAGGCATATACATTTTCATATGCAGTCATAGATCATAAATATTTTAATGCCTCTCTACCTCCAAAAGGAAAAAAAAAAAAAACCACAAACACTTAATGGATATGTAGTTACCCCCTACACACTCTCTGATAGCTAAGTTCTCTTCTGTCTCAAAGACACACACAAAAAACCAAATATACATCTACAAAAGGCTAAGAACACTGCCCATGTTCCTAAGACAAACTGAATTCAGAGTCCATGCACACTGAATGCTAATCAAACCTTTCATATAATAGGAAGTTTTCTACCTCTCTAACTTTGACAAGAGCCCTTTTTTTCAGTATCAGCTTTTCAGAAGAAAGCCTGTATCCTTCCTCATTAATATTTCGAGATACAGTCAATCAACAAGCAACGTAACAATAACATTAATAACATGATGCACAAACCGACTATATTCAGTATTCCATCTCATCTATATGCAATTAAAAGCAAATAAATAAAAAGCACAAAAATCCAACCCCAAACCAACAAACGAGCTTTCCAGTCAGATCCCCGCATACACACACAAAAACCACCTAAGCCTCTTTTTGTCGCATACCTCACCAGCGTATTTCTATGCACACCATCCTCTATCTAAACCACCGCAGCGCCGGCTTCAGAAGATCAGAAGGGGAAACCTCACATTTCTCTCGGGTTTTGTTGGTGGTTTTTTTTTTTTTTTGTAAGCAAGCAAGCCAAGGAAACATCTTCTGAGCCCCATTTTTCTACACGCCGAAAGAGACACGTACACAAAGCTGGAAGGGGCGGAGGGAAAAATCGTGCAGGGAAAATGGATGTTATCGGGTTTTATCACCCAGGGCGGCGGCAGGGGGACCAGGGGAGGGGGAGAACGGGGACCGAGGAGCCGCAGACGCCTCACGCACACCAACACACACACGCCCCGTCATACCCACCGGCGGCCGCTGCAACCGCGCGGGCCCGGGG
>NW_009259524.1:436696-457276 GCF_000687185.1 Egretta garzetta
CTCGGCGCGGCACGGGCGGCGGGGACAGGGCGGCGCCTCGAACTGCCCTGACAGGCGCTGACGAGTTTCACCTCGCACCTGGGGCCGGCAGAGCGCCAGTACGCCATCTCCCGCGTGGGGTGACGCCGAGAGACCCACTCGCGCTGCCTGCGCGACTGCAGGAAGCCATGCAAATTGTTTCAAGAACTTCACGCGGAGTGAAAGTGCTTTGAGTTCTGGCGGCTTGGAAGAGACGTTGGAGACGTGAACCCCCCCTCTCCTCCTGCTCCAGGCGTTGTGTGGAGCGTCAGGCTCCCCTCTGCTCCCCCACCCCAACGCCTCCAGCCAACAGATGGGTTCCTTGCATCCCCACCACCACCACCCTTGTTCTCTTCTTCAGTCCCCGTGACCCGCTCGTCCTTATTGACTGCAGCCAACCTGCAACGAAGCGGTTGTGGAGGCGTGAACCAAATGTTACCACAAGAGCGTGCACATACTGACCAGAAAAATGGATGTGTGTGCAATCAACAAAGGGGAGCGCTGCCGGAAGGTGCACGCTGTCCTCCTCAGCAGCAGACAGTCTGGACCGCAAACAGAAAGTACTAACGCGTTTCTGTCTCTCATTCTTCAGGCCAGCATGCCGTGAAGAATATTTGCCAAGATAAAAATAACTTCAAAGAGATGCAAGAAGATTAATCTGCTGCTTTGTATTCATTCCATGCCTTCAGGAGTCAGAAAACCTGGAAGCTGAGTTCAGACACAAGTTTAGATATCTAGTTCTTAGTTCACATTTTGCCCAGCAGACTTCTAATACCTAGGAATAGATATGTTTTATTTTGGTGCAGGCCTCACTCCTGAAGAAATAAAGATGTTTTTCCTTTTTGTCTAGATACTGCTTTTTATTTGTCAGCTTATTCTTTCTAATCCAAGTCTGCATACCACATGGATTTCCAGAAAGACAGGAATTTTCTTTGCTTCTCATAATTTTCTTTAGCTTCCATCCTGAATTCATTCTCACTGTTAGTTTAGAATGTATAAGCAGTTTTACAAATCATTACCGTGCAGACTACTTCATAGCAGTAGTGATATTACTTTAAAAAAAAAAAAATTAATTCTGAATTCTCGTGCTGGTGCAAACAGGTCAAAGGACTGGTTATATCAGTGCCTGTAGACCTAAAATAAATACAACTAAGTACTTTAGAAGAACAGAAGAGTAGAATGAGCATACGATTGAAAAAGTAAAATCCAGAAACTAACTTTTTCACCACACAACAAAAAAACCCCAAGTCTAGCAACAAGGAATGTTAGAAGCTATCATTTCTTATTTTTGCTGTCTGGATTTTGAGGGCAGAGAATAATGATTGCCTCTTTCTACAAAGGTTGTCTAGGGCAAAGGTTTTCAAAAGTTCTTTGAACTCGCCTACAAGAAAGATGTTGCGTTGCTGGAGCATGTCCAGGGAAGGGCAACAAAGCTGGCGAGTGGTCTGGAGCACAAGTCTTACGAGGAGCAGCTGAGGGAACTGGAGTTGTTTAGTCTGGAGAAGAGGAGGCTGAGGGGAGACCTTATCGCCCGCTACAACTACAACTACTACCTGAAAGGAGGCTGTAGCAAGGTGGGGGTTGGCCTCTTCTCCCTGGTAACGGATGATAGGACGAGGGGCAATGGTCTGAAGTTGCACCAGGGCAGGTTTAGGTTAGACATTAGGAAAAATTTCTTCACAGAAAGGGTGGTCAGGCACTGGAACGGGCTGCCCAGGGAGGTGGTTGAGTCCTCATCCCTGGAGGTATTTAAAAGACAGCAGACAAGGTGCCTAGGGACATGGTTTAGTGGTGGGATTGCAGGGTTAGGTTAATGGTTGGACTTGGTGATCTTAAAGGTCTTTTCCAACCTAAACAATTCTATGATTCTAAGTCTGCAGCAGGCAGAATCACGTGAATAACCACCTGAAGCAGACGCACCTAGTCTTCCCATCCCTGATGGCCATGCAGCTCAAGCTGTGTTTCACAAACCTGCTGCAAATCTTCAGGTGGTCATGTGCAATTCACAGACCATAATCAGCTCAAGATGAAATACCCCAGTAGGAATGACAGCTGCTGTTTTTTTTAAACCTGCTTTCATCTTTGAAAGACGCTATTAAATAATCCCAGATAGATTGCACTGCAGATATCTGAAAACAAAATGCCAGAATTGTGGATTATCATATCGGCATCTGTACCAAATAAAGAAATTGAAACATGCAAGTCAGAGGCACGCAGGAAACTGCTGATAGCCAGCACTTCCAGAGTGGCTAGGGAGCAAAGGCATACCATGCAAGGTAGATACGTACTTTCGATCTGGATGATAAATAAATTGTACATCACATCTCCAGATGACTGCCCAGAGCTTTTAAATTCCTTCTCCCTTTATCAGGATGGGGGGGTCAGTGAGCACATGGGATGAAATTTTGTAATGATACAATTCAAATCAAAATGGCTTCAGATGCAAAACTGCTGATAGTAGCCTTGGCAGTTCACATTGACAACCAGTCAGGAAATGTTAGTCCAGGCTCTGATAACCTAGTGCTAAAGATAAAACCTTCCAACATGATCAAATGCCTTTTCTGATATCACCTGAAAAAAAAAAAGAAAAAAAAAGTCACTTGACATGGGAAAGTCTCTACGTAGGCTACATTTTTAAAGAACTTGCTCCTTACCAAGGCGTAAATAATATTGATTTTCCCGAGCAAGCACAGTAAGTCTGTGTCTTACTGGGAAATAAAGAAAATTGCTGGATTTCAACAGTAGTCTCTTACCTAATGCTTATTTCAAGAATCCAGTTAGGTCCTGTAACACGTGAGCAGGTGGGATATTCCTGGATATTCCTCACCGAGAAAATTCTTTACCATTTTAATAGAATATTCCTGTTGCAGGTGGAATATGAAAGAGACAAGTTCAGGAGATACAAACATGGATGACTAATTTACCAAAAAGTCTTTGCAAGGATGCCATAAGAAGACTGGCTATTGAGTTTACAATAGTGATGATCGTTGCGGAAGAGGAAACCGCAACACCAAATACTCTTTTAACAGGAGGTTAAGCAGAGGAAGACTAGTTTAGTTACTATGGTAATAACAGGTGATACCAGCTGGGCAGCTCAAGACCAGCCTTGGGTGATGAGGGCATAATGCCACAGGGAATGGGCAGGACAAGCAGCAGAGTAGAAGCAGCCATTGCTGGACTCTGTCAGGTGCAGTAGTCAAGTATGATTATGATTTATTCATATTACTAGCAGGCTCAGCCGTAGGCCAAGGTCCTGCTGTGCTCCATGCTGTACAGACACAGGACAAAATGACAGATCCCTTAGAGAGATTTCTTTTTGATTTGCAATAGCAAATAAGTCAGCCAGTGCTGTAAATAACAGAAGAAATATAACAGCTCTAGGAGGGTTCCCAAGCATGCTGCAGGTCTAAAAAGCAGTAATTACACAGGGGACATTGAACAGTAGAACCTCATTAGTTGCACAGAACTAATCCACACAACCTGTAATTTGCACGCAAAAGAAAGTGGTAGCCATTCTCTGTTTCTCAACAGGGGGTTAACAGCTAAGATAAAGCTGTACTGAAACTTGATGCCACTCTTGTTTCCTTACTTTATATCATATGCAGTAAATATAGATAATTTATACTTAGAAGAACCTGAGAATTGCAATGAACAATACATAGCGTTAGTATAACTTTTTTTTTAATTACACATGTTCAAATACTCACTGATTCTCCATGTTCAGCTGTTCTCAAAGAGCTCCTCAGTCATTAGTGTGAAAGAGACTATTTCTATACAAAGGGCTGTTAAATTATTTTTTTTTTATAATGTCACCATCTCTTGCTACACATCCCACCACCTAGCAACCCAGCATTTGGCCAGAAAAATAAGTATTTTTCATTTATACTGTTTCTTTTAGCTGCTTCAAATACCTTTTAGTGACTGGGGGGAAAAACACATAAGTGTCACAGTAATGTGACAAACATATAAGACTGATTCAGGAAATAGAGCTCTAGCTTCTTTTGAAGCAAGCATCACTTCCCAAACTGTAGATCTAACAGAACAGGGTTTCCATTGCTCTTCACTTTTCCATCTTCTTTATTTCAATCTCATACTCTTCAGAGGAAGAGCTTTCTCCTGCTACTTAGTCCGTAGCTCAACAGAGCCCTAAATCCAGCTTTCTCCTCCATGTACGATACTGGAGTAATGTACAATATTGGGCACAGTGCTATTTTAAACATCTTAATATTTTAAAATAATAGAATACAGTAAAAATTGCCCCTTTTCTATCAGAACTATCACTCATTTACCAAGCTCCACATGCACATCATTGTTAGCTACTCCTCTCACCAGTAGTACTACACAAGTGAACTCTTTTGTGAATACCACAGATTCCAGCACTACAAGTTAG
This sequence comes from Egretta garzetta, assembly GCF_000687185.1. NCBI lineage: Eukaryota > Metazoa > Chordata > Aves > Pelecaniformes > Ardeidae > Egretta > Egretta garzetta. Next base: position 441,105 of record NW_009259524.1, read on the forward strand.
AATATACATGGTAATTAGGATATACTTGCCAGCCCCCTCCCCTCAACATTGTGAAACGTTAATGGTAAAGTGAAGAAAGTAAGATGATAAGAATATACCTTACCAACATTCAGCAAGGATGGGAAGGGAACACAGCTGTGCTGCTAATAACAAACCAGTCAGAGGTTTTATTAATTGCAGTTCAATTTGTATCCAGGTGAAACTTAGCATCAGTAATCTACTTTTGATTGCAGGAAAAAATTACTTTGAATAAATCACACCAGACTGTAATTTGAGAATTAACTTACTGTGTTCTCTTCTGTAATTAATTAAGCATTCATAGCCAAAGGATTTTACAAGTTGTGTGGTAGGATTCGTCAGCAATGTTTAAACAACTGCATTTAATTCATTGTATACACAATGCTGCAGTGAGGTATTTTTGCCATCAGTGGAAATATTATGGTACTAAAGGCTCCAATTATTCACCATATTGTCCAATTTATTACTAAGAGACAGAGAAGCAGCAGAAACGTTCTGGTCAGTGATGCTATCTAGAACACATTTGTCAGCTGTTCCGATACGGATATACTTAGCAAGTAAAACATATGCCACCAGCAGAAAAAAGAAATGCTGCTCTTCTAATAAGCAAGCACTTTTAACTGTGGCTGTGACATCAGCTGCTCCTTGCTAACTCGTTTCACTCTTGTGAGATAAAATGTAGAGTGTCAAGAAACTAAGATGGGGTAGTAGGGGAAATCTTACTTAAATATGTACTTTGATTTATATTTCCTTCAAACTGAATACACGTTCACATCCCCAGAACTTGCCACAGCTGATTAAATACTTCCAAGTGGTAGGTTCTAAAAAAGCCAGACTGCAGCTATTCCAGTGCAACATTGTTCCCTCCCCCACTTGCACATGCACAGGGGAGAAAAGGGCTGCAAAGGATCTCTTGAGTCATCAAGTCCAGTCCCCAGCTACCACTGGCTATTCCATGGCACAGTTCCTTTCATACATTGCATTTAAAAGTAATTGGGGTTTTTGCCCTTCTGCTACCACTGGAAGGCTGTTCCAGAAGCTCATTGTTAGAATCACTACGTAAATCCTCCTACTTCCCAGTCTGAATTTATTCATGCCTAACAGAAAACCATTTGTTCTTGTGCCAATGCTATCATTAATAGCTCATTCCCCCTGCTGGTAGAAATGGCCAGACTCTCAATGCTTACAGCATCTAAGCCCAAGTGATGGGTGAAAATTTCATGAGACTGTAGTTGAAAACAAGGATGTTATCTTCAGCACAGAGATGCCCAGAATAACAAGGACCACATTAGCTTGAGAAGCAGAAGGAATATGGCCAGTTCAACACACATTTGAGCTACTAACCCTCGCTGAGAAAAGGAATGTACCTAGCTACAGCTACTACTACTTGGAAGCTCGTTCACTGAGCATGGACATGCAGCATTTAACGGTGTTATAGTTGCTTTTCTTATGTTCACCCAAAAATAAAAAGAATTCTTTCTCCAATAATTTGCAGGTGCTGAGGCTGCTGCTCAGGTAAGAGACTTCTACACTCAGCAGAGAGACCTGTGCTGCTGCTGCTGCCATCACTGCTGTCATCCTATGCTATAAAAGGTAGGTAAAAATGCTGAGAAGCAGCAGTCTTAGTCAGGTGGGGAAGATCCTGGCATTTCCATAAAATGCAGCTCTACCAAATAGGTAAAAAAATAGAAACTGCTATATCCAATTAGGCATCCTTCCTTTTCTCCATAGACAAACTTGGACCAGTTTCCCCTGCTCCTCCCCTAATTAGGCATAAGGATGAATCAGACATGAAACACACTATCCTGAAAAATTCCTATTTGAGGATGTATCCAGGATTTGGCACTGATTCCTCTAGGGAGCCTAAAACATTTAACATCATTTCTCTAGAGAGATGGTCTGAATTTCTAAGAAAAATCAGTGCAAAGTATTATCCAACTAAAGTCATAGGGTGTCCCCGACATATTTGAGTTTCTAAAATATATTTTTTGTCACATAAATAACTTCAAGTGTTGGATGTGGATCACAGATTGGTGTGTTAACATCCCCCCACATAAAAAGACCTTCTACACTAATTTTCTTGCAAACTTGATATAAAACCAAAGATAGTCCTCTTTCAGCTTTTCTCCACCACTTGGTATGGACCTATGATGGATTCCCAAATTTTAAAGAGGTCAATCACAGTTTTGGTGGTTGTCATGACCCATCTGGCAAAGACAGCATCTGGTAATGTCAACATAGTTGTTTTGTAACATTGCATCAAAATTATGCACAGATCCCAGTGAATGCTTTGCATCATTTCTGCTGTTAATTTCTTGAGCAGATTCTTGCTTCCTAAGGAAACTCCAGTAAATTTTCAATCTCCCAAAGCACAGAAAGAATCACAGCCCGATAATATTTTACTAGTTTACTAGACTCCAACTTCCAGTGCCACAATGCAGCAGATACTTCAGGGGATTACTTCTTCTGCTTCGTCAGCCTGGTACAAAGGCGAATAAGACCCAAAGAGTCTTTTCCCAATGTAGTATGCAACCCCCCCAGTCTTCTTGCTAATTTTCTGGACAAAAATCTCAGCAACAAATCTCTAGAGCACACCCCCCTCCCCAAGTCCTCACAACTATAGAAGTGGGTACTCCTCTCTCTCACCCACAGGAGCCACACACAGCCTGACCATGTGGATTGTCATGTCGAGAACCCACACTTGGAGGATGTGAAATTATGCCCTTTACCCCGCTGCTTCCATTCTTCCTCTCGCCCACATGAACTCACACTTAGTCACCCTTCAAAGATCTTATTATTTCTCTACATGCATATGTTCTCCATGACTTTCTGGAGTTGCTTATCCCACTAGGTAACTATAAGTTTAAACACACATTATTATTTGTGATTACTATGGAAATGTAGTGGGGTTTTTTTAAGACTTCCTTGGAAATCAAAGCAGCATTATTTTATCCTGCATGGAGTATCTTTGTAGCACACATGACTGAAAAAGGGCTAGTTTTCCTATACTACCTCCCCAAAAAACATGTTTATTATTAAATACCCATACTTCAAAAATAACTCTTTCTATTATTACTTATGAAACTGCTTCTTATGGGGAATTAATTAATTTGCTTTTCTTTCTTAAATTCCATCCATATCTCCAAATATGTTCCAACTTTAACCATCTTCAGTTTCTCATCCTCTTCATCCTGCTTTTTACACGTGGGCACCAGAAGCCCCATAAATAAAGGAGGAGGTCACTTCCTTTCTCAAGACTGTTGCCTTGAGAAACAAAAAGCTTCAATGCATAATGATGCCAGAACAATTTCTTGCTGCAGATGAGCTGAAGTGGCACAGCAAATTTGGCTGTCTGCATACATGTGCCAGCTACCGCTTGAAGTGAGACATCACCAAAAGCAGTTCACACCTCCAGCTAAGGTTTACTTGCACCAACCACACTATCACAGTTAAAGAATTTCACATAAGTATTAAGAAAACTATAGGAACACATTAACTTGCAGCAGAAAATATTTACTTATTGTAAGCAACTCCACAAAATTAGCTGCTCCTACTTGTAGCTGAAAGGGACCAGTTTGCTGATCATCAAAGCATTGCAAGCATGAAGTGCCTGAGCAAGAACCAAAATCAAAAGAAATCTCACCTCTGATTAATTTGGATTTCAGACCAAATCGTCTTCCCATAACAAATGCTTACACAAAACTTGGATCATGGGGCTACAAAATAAAGAATGTAGTCACGGAAACTTGTTGTTGTGGTTTAACCTGGCTGGCAACTAAGCACCATGCAGCCGTTGGCTCACTCCCCCCTCCCTCTGTGGGATGGAGGAGAGAATCAGGAAGGAGAAGAAAGGTTAGAGCCATGGGCTGAGATAAAGACAGTTTAATAAGAGAAAATAATAATAGTAATAATGAGAATGGTAACAGAATATACAAAACTAACGATACACAACGCAATTGCTCACCACCCGCCGACCGATGCCCAGCCCGTCCCAAGCCACGATCAGTCCCCGAGCTGCGATCAGTCTCCCTGCAACCGACCAACCGACTAACTCCCTCTGAGCACGACGTTATATGGCATGGAATAGCTCTTTGGTCAGTTTGGGTTAGCTGTCCTAGCTGTGCTCCCTCCCAGCTTGTTATGCACCTGGCCGAGCAGGAGAAGCTCAAGAAGTCCTCGAGTAGTCTGAGCACTACTTGGCAACAACTAAAAACATCAGTGTGTTATCAACATTCTTGTAGTACTAAATCCAAAACATAGCACTATGCTAGATGCTATGAAGAAAATTAACTCTATCCCAGCCGAAATCAGGACACTTGAATTATTCTTAATTTTTATTACTGTTACCATGTGCTGATACTGCATGTGGAGCTTGGACTACAGAAGAATTTCTTAAATAAATAAACAAATATGCTTCAACTGGTAGAGCTTGGTGGATTGAAACATTAAACAGCAGGGAAACATGCCCAAGGGTACAAAGCAGATTAACTGCACAGTCCAAAGGACAATCTGACCTCTGCAGGCCAAAGGCAGTTCAAGGCTCTTCCCACTGACAGTGTTTTCCTGCTTTTATTCTTCTGTTATTTTAGCTCCATCCCAAAATTTACGTTGCTCTCCAACACAGTAGCATAATCAATGAAACTTCCATTTACCAAAGAAATCCTGCTGAGCACAAGATGTCTTTTTCCTCATTCTGCCTATAGATAAATTGACTTTTCTTGTAGAAGAGAAAACTGTTTCTAAATAGCCACAACCATCCATTGATTTGGTGACTGCTTAAGCAATACAACAGTCTTTCACAACATTATACCACCTACAGTCTTTATGGGGGGAATAACAATAGCTGAATGGATATGGACAAGGAGCATTGCTATAAAAAAATCATGCTTAGAATGAAAGCAATGCAATCAGAGTTATATGATCTCTTTTGCATTATTTTGCATTCTTACAACCACAACAGACCCATGCAATTCTATTTCTACTTCAGGAAAGTTGGCCACTCAACAGTACAGTTCAAAATGTTAGCTTGTTTTATGATAGCTAAAGAATCACCTTATTTTCTTGACCCTAGTTGTTTTAAACTTGACTTTCCCACTTTACACTGCAATGCAGTACCCAGACCAGTGTAAAATAGCACTGGTTACCACCCAGGAGCTACCACACTTGAAATCTTCCCCTAGTTCCCAAGAGTGGATACCAACTAAGACTTTCAGGCTTTTCAGATGACCTTGGATTCTCTGTGGTCCTACCTTCAGCAGTACAGCAACTCTAAATCTGCCTTCATTGCTTTTTTAAGGGTTCCTTTTATAGAGGCAAATTGCTGGGCAGAGCTCACATGGTACCTCCTCTTTGCTCCTGGGCTACAGGCTTTGTATTTAGTAATTCCTAGTGCCAGAGCTGCCCTTACAGATGTGCCCATATGGTAACAGCCCTCAGTCTAGGCTCAGATAAGTACATAAATAGGTTTAAAGTGACATTTAAATTCTGGTTTCTGGAACCCTTTTTGGTCCCAGACATATGTGGAAAGGCAATGAGTTGCAGAGCCAAAACTAGAATCTATACTGGAAGCACTAATGTGCTTATCCAGTCAGGGTATAAAATGTTATTTGGCTTACACGAGCTGTCATGCAGCTGAACTGCAGAGCTCAAATTTAAAATATTCATGATCATCCTAGCAATCTCCCTCTCCCCTTCCCCCTCCAAGACAGCAATAAAGAAACAATCTTACATTTTCAGATATAACTGTTTTACAGAGGGAACATCTTTTGTTGGGTTGCCAAGACTGAGTCATCCCTACAGACTCATTTCTGGAAGTGTGCACATAGGACTGACAGCTGATCACAAGCTTTTTCCTAAAAACTTCCATGAAGATCTTATAGGTTTTAAAGCAACCTAGTAAAATTAAGACACACTAACCTTTCCTTTATAGTGGCAAACATTAATAAAATACTCTGTTGCTGTAGTTATGAAAAGGGAAGACTTTTTTATTCATAAAACTAGGTCACTGAGGAAATAACATGCTCACACAGCAGGTGAACGCTCTCTGAGCATGCAGATAGCATATTTTCCAGCTTGCTACTGTGACTTCAACTGCCCCGTTTGCCTCTCAGCTGCTCCCACCATGGTTCTGGCACTAGGCCTTGCAGGGCTCCCAGCAGCAGTGACACAGTCCAGAAACGATGGACCCCAAGAGCTTCTCCACCAGTATCGCCATGAACATAAATGGGACCTTCTAGTGGCAAGTGAAAAGAGTCAGCACAGAAGCTTTAGCAGCCGGTATATTAGAGCATTAAGATGGCAAATACCAGGCGGTAACTTTAACTTCAAAAAAGCACAGATATTGGGTAAATAATAATCTTCCCTTTGGGATTTTTTTTGGCTGATGCCACCATATCAGCCAGAAGAAGGTCAGTATTGCCCATGTAACCTGTGGGCAGGGAGATCCTCCCAGCTGACTTACTGCAGCAGAGGAGATGGCAAGAGCACATGACTGCTGTCTCTCCATGGGCTGGGTGGCCAAGCAGCATCCACCTTCTGAGGACAAACTTGGACAGGCATGGGGGGACTTGTTTCATGGGGGTCATCTTGGCAGAGTAAGTCCCTGGGTAAAAGGCTCCAAGAGTGTGCAGAGAAAAGGGATAAGCATCATGCCCAAGACCTGCAGCGTTTGGGCCTGATGGCCTTTGCTAGAAATACAAACACAAGGGAGGCCCCCTGACTGTCTCCCTCCCAGCAGCCTAGGAGGTTCCCACCACACTTACAGGTAGGTATGTGGGTCAGGCACCAAGCTCCTTCTCCATCCCTACTGCCATCTCCAGGCTCTTCTTTGGAGGAAACCTCACTGCCAGGCGAAGATGCTGGTCAGCATTTCTCCAAATTCCCCGGCTCCCTGCTGCCAGCCAGATCGGGCACCAGCAGCTCCACAGCAGACTTGCTGTTGCAGCCAGGTCACCTTTCAGGCTTGGTGGCTGTATCAATTGAGTAAGGGCAGCCAGGTCTCTGCAGGTGCCAGAGCAAGCACAGTATCCTTTTGTCTTTCCCATCCCTTGGCTTCCTGTCACATCACTGTTGGAATTGAGGCACCTGCGAACAAGGACTTTGGGTCAGCATCAGGGGTGCCTCCCCTTTCTGAACAGCTCTGGAAGTACAGGAGCTCCCTGGGTTGCTTTCATGGTGAGTGATTTTTCCCATGTCAGGCAAGCAGCATTTTTCCTGGCCTCTTTCTGACTCCTCTGCTGTGATGCTACATTGTCACTTCAATGGAACTGCAAATAATGAGACAAGAAGTGCCAAATGTTCCTCCAGTGACCCTCATACCACATCTTTCACAGGTCTCAGATGGCTGTGTCAGGAGGAGACACAGAGAGATCCTTTGCTGCCTCCCCTAAAAATTGACTGTTTTGATGGAAGCAGCTGTAATCTCTTCCCACTTACCCTGCCAAACCCGGCCTCCACCCAGCACAAATCCCTGGTGGGATCTGAATTAGGCTGACAGCAAGCCCTGTTATTTTTCCAATTGACATTTGGAGGTAGTAGAGATTTTTTTCATTTTTACAGTAAAGATGTCCTCAAGGAATTTACACCGAGATCTTTCCATTACCTTCCCCAGAAGGTATTTCTGCCCCAGTAGGAAAGGCGGCTGAATACCTACAAGGCTCTTTGCTCAAGGCACATAGTAATTAGTATACCTTGTGCCAGGACGGAGAGGATTAGACTCTCCCCAGCCATCTGCTGATATGCCTTGCCAATGTCAGAAGAGCATTTTGCTATATAAACTGTACAAAGCATATATCCATATACAGTTTTTAAATTTAGTAATTTTCCATTGAAAATAAAATCTGGTTTTGCATAGTGCAAAAAGGCTAAGTGGAAATGCACCACAGCATAACAAGACACAGAGAGTGATGCCACTGAATCTTAAATCTTAACTTTGGGCACACTGACATTAGTAGGAAAAAATGGCCATGTAATGCAAGTTCTCAGAGATTTCACAGATCACCTTCATGACATCCATACTTGCTCAGCAAATACATGATTAACTGGCTGAATAGGAAAATTGGAACAGGCATGTGAGATTTAAAACAGAGACTTTGAAATTTATTTGGAGAAAGCAATGCTCTAGGGCCTAGGAAGAAGACACCCATGTTCTCTCAACTCTCATTTGTTACGCTATCCTTCCAGCTACAATAACAGATAAGTTTTACTCTGCAGAAAAGTAATTCAATTTTCTGGTGGCTTTTGATATATTCTTGCATTATGTTTCATTGCAGTCTGGAGCAAAACAGACTCGTTTTGTTTTCAGTTGCCTACGAAGGAGGAGGGAGCTCCAGCTCTGGAACAGCCTATGTCTCTCCTCTCCAGAAGCTGAGCTGCTCAGAAGCTGGCAGACAGGATTACAGAGACTTCTCCATGCCTGACCCTGTTCCACTTGCCCAGGATTTGGAATTGCTGGTTAGCAGGTACATTGGTATCCTCCAGGGAGATCATGGACAGCTTGGGTGTAAGGACTTCCAAATATTTAGTCCACAGCAATCCACCAGCTATATCCCTACAGGTGGACCTTCCTCCTGTCAGGTCTTCAAGCAAAATAGGACCTCAGTGCTTCTCTACCTGCAGCCCCTAAGGCAAACAACAGAAGCAGCAGGAGAAGAGAGAGATGGCATATAGCCTGCTGCCAACCCCTGTCTTATGTCAAGGCATAAAATGCTTACCAGTCAATTAAGCCTTAAATACCAGTTTTCATGTTGCTTCAATATTCATAGCCTACTAACTGAATCCTGAAATATGACAAAACCTTACCAAGAGCTGCTGAGCAACCTCAGCATCCACCAATTTCAGAAGCGGAACGTAAAATACAGTCAGGACCAAACCCAGATGGAGCTTTACACCTAAAAAGAATTTTTTCTATCTCTAATTTTTGTAATTCCTGTAAAATCCATACAACAGCTCTGTTATGCTTCATGAGCCTTGTCACAAGTACAAGCCTTCACATCGGCACATTTTAAAAATAACCACTGAGTAAGATCCTGTTCTCATTTCTATAAAAACTCCCCTACTGATGATAAAAACTGGTTAATAATTTAACAAAGTAATCTGAGTGTTCTAAAAGTGGCACAGAGCCGTTCATATTTAAGGAAAGTGCTTAGTTATAGGAGATTAATCTGTGAGAGAGGACTATTATTTAATAAAGAAAACACTTCCCAAATAATTTGCATAGACTCCTAACATCACCTACCCATGGGTAACTACAGGCTATTCGCTCCTTGTGCTCTCTGCTCTCATGTTTAGAGAATGGCTCCACTGAGAAAAGGCTGGTTACTTACAGATTAAAGTATTACTCCACAGGAAGTTAATGCAGTTTGGCCCGTATAATCAAGATCTAAACTCCACCACTTCGCCCAGGGCCCAAAGTCAGAAGAAAAGTCGGGCCCCTGCAATTAAGTTTATTGATCTGAAAATTGGAAAGAATTGGAGGGTTTGTGTTTCTTTTGTGGATTCTGGAAGGTTGCTTATCCTCACGTTATTGAGGATCTCCATTTACGTTGAATGCCATTTTTATTGATAATCGTTCCATGTTATCTGGGGCCTGATCCTCACAAGTATCTAGCAAAGACTCGGACCAGCATTCAGGCCATTCAAACCTCTAAAAGTCAGTCAGTGTGCATCTTGATTTGAAGCTGAAGGTCAGAACTCGTGAACATGTTTAAATGTTTCTCTTAAGCATCTTACCTCACTTTTCCAACCTTTAAAACAAGCATAATACCAGTTTATCATTAAGAAATATTTTTAAGGATAACTACTAATTGGAAGCTATGGAAAATGGAAAAAATATGTGTTTTCTTCATTTGGTTAGTGCATCTCTGCATCCTTCGCATTTCATCTTGCAGGTAAAGGTATAAAAGTATTTTAAAATGTTTTTTGACTGATATCTATATTCCAAAATGTTAATAATTTAACAGGGTTCTTTTTGTTTTGTTTAATATATTACTTTTATTCTTCAGGCAAGTTAAATTTTATAAGCAAACCTCTGCATATGGAATACTGATCTCCTGGACAGCTGAAAGCAAAGCCTGAAAGAAAAATTACAGTTCCAAGGCATTTTCTAATTTGGTTTATAAATAGATGGCTTTGACATACCACTCACAAAAACAAAGCTATAGTTAGCTTGCCTGAGGCAGCTGCGCAGCTGGGAGAAGAACGTACACTGGCAGCCTATCTGTGCAGTCGCCTGTGTTGTGATACTTGCTATCAAAACACCAGTTAAAAACACAGGAAGAATTAGCATTTTGGCTCAAGGCAGAGCGATAGGAAGCGGTCTTTGATTTCACGTTATCCAACATGTAAGCCATTGAAGAAAATCAGGCTAAATATATTCTTAGTTGGAAGCAGCAGGTAAGAAACTCTAATGCAACTAACCTTCTCGGGTGTTTTTGGTACAAGGCAGGTAGACTCATGTAAAAAATTACTGTCTCTTGTAGCTGTAAAGCTTTTTCACTACTGATAACTGTATAGCAAAGTAATTTGTATATTTAAGTCAAATGAACGGCACACACACTGTCGGAGTATGAGTCGTGGAATGAATACCCCACAGAATGGCACACCCTGCTTGGGGCCTGATCCAGGCTCAGCGCCTGACACTGGACGTTTTTGCCTTGACACCAGCTGATTTCAGCCCAACCATGAGTATTGATCAATATTCTGCTATACTGGCAGCATTCCGGCTCTGAAACAGCATAAAACCTTAAGGATTTCAGCTGAAGCTCAGCAGTAGGTCCCCTCGAACTGACGGAAGCTTGCTGATTTTCTCTTAGATGATTTGGGCTCTAATTTACTGGATCAATGCCCTATTGCGCTCCCTTGAGCAAAGCAGATATAGCAATTCTAAAGTTTATTTTCTATTTATTAAATTCATGTATTCAAACTGCAAAATTAGGATCCACATCCAAACTTTCCAAAATCTCAGTTACCTCAACGTAACAATTTGTTTCAGACCCATCTTTCAATGAAACACTTGCTAGCTGACAAATAAGCCCAGTGCATGCACAAACATGAATAGGTAAAACCTTGATATCACACAGTGAATGCCAGAAAGGCCTTTAATGCTATATGCAACTTTTTTTTTAAACCAAGAACAGTGTTTCCTGCCCCTTTACTTAATACTTCTTTCAATGTTAATTTTCAGCATAGTAGACAGCTGTATTTTGCAATCACAAGAGAAAAATTCTATGTGGCTTAAGGCTGAAAAAGAGCAGGTATCGTCCCACATGCTGCTTACAAAATGATCTCTAGACTTCTGAGATGCTGCATGACTTTCACTTACATCAAGTGCATTAAGTTCAAACTTTGACTTTAAATAAAAATAAAAACACCACAACCTTTCTCCACAGAAGCATCCACACTTAGCATACAAATAGCATCAGAATTAAACATTTAGAAACAAAAATTTTCCTTCCTTGAAAGTACAAACCTGAGACTGTGGTACAAGTGATAGTCCACTTCACTTCTAAGTGTCAGAAACATGAAAATCAAAAACAAGAGCCGACTTTGCTTGAATTTCACCACTCAGTTCTTTCAAATCCACTTATAGCCTGAGCATTCTGACTGTAAAGACTGGATAAAAGTGCACTGTAGTTCTTTAAAACAGTGCTGAAGAAAAAGAAAGGTAAAAAAAAAAACCAAACCCAAACCCACAACAACTTAAATACTTTACATAAAATTTCCAGAGGAGTCTGAGTGACTTGCAAGTTCATGTCTTTCCCCCCTCTTCAGATGTAACTAAAGAATTTAGTAAGGTTCATACAAACTAATGACAATGGAGCTCAGATTGATTGAGAGAGAACACATAAAAGAAACAAGCAAAAGCAATAATAAAAAACTCACAGCCCAAACATGCCTAAAAGAAAAAAGGCACAGCAAGTTACCCTGAATGTCACATTTGTAAAACATTTATTAAATCAGATTAATACTAAGCCAGTTAGAACAAAATATTGGACACAAAGCAAAGTAAACCAAAAATCTCAAGTAACAACAAATAGAGCTAAAAACAAAGAGGAAAAAAAAATACATGAAAAGAACATATGCAAGAACTGTATAGACATGTAACAAATTTTCAGTGTAGGAAACACCTAGAAAGTTTTAGATTTACAGTCAGCAAACGCATATAACTTGAAATATTCAAAAAAGAACTGAGGGAAAAAAAATCTTCCACTGGAAAAAAAACAAACAAACAAACAACCTTAACTCCTGTAGGATAAAAAGAAGGGAGGGTTAAGCCTTAGGAAGTTGGTTTAGAGAATTCATTTTGCCACAGAAGCCAGGTAAGCCACAGGAAAACTAAAGCCCATGCGGGTCCTCATTGGCACAGATGTTTGTCAGAGCCACCTTCTCCTTTACGGGCTGGGCTCCCCACTTGAAGAAAATCTCCCCTGGCACAGCTGGGCAAGGGTTTCAGCGCCCACTTGTCTCAGCCACCGCAGGGATGTGCAGCACAAGCAGCGGTCCAGCTGCCAGCGGCGCACAGTGAAAGGATGAGAGGTACGGACCACAAACTGAAACACGTGAAATTCCATTTAAACGTAGAGATAAAAACCTTTTGTAACTCTGAGGGTGGTGAAGATGCTGGACAGGTTGCCCAGAGAGCCTGTGGGGAGTCCATGCTTGGAGATATTCAAAATCCCATGGGACATGGCCTTGAGCAGCCTGCTCCAGCTGAGCCTACCCTGAGAGGGGGCTGGACTAGATGGTCGCCAGAGGCATCTGCCAACCTCAGCCCTTATTGTGGTTCTGTGACCTCAGGGGATACGGTGGGAACACAAGGCTTGCCAAAATACAGCTGCCACATTTTTGTTGTTTCCCCACACGCACGCTACAGTGTGGGTCTCTTACAGGAAAAATTGGTTGAAAATGGACTTTCAAACCTTTTTTTTTTTTTTCTGTGAAATAAAAAATTTGGTTTTCCACCATACCCTAGAGTTAAATGACATAAAGGAAAATAGAGGAGTTGACCCGCTGGCTGCACTAGGGAGCTTGAAAAGGATGGGGTAGGCAATAAAACAAGACCCAAGAACTAGAGACAGAGAGGTGTGGATGCTTGGCTCCCCTTTAAAGCTTCCATGAAAAGGTAGAGATATCTATGAAGGCATAGGCAATAACTACAAAGTTACATAAAACTATATTCATGATACAGCCAAATGACATTCATCACACCCGACTCTGAGAAAATAAAGATGGAGAACTCTGCATTGCAGATGAATTCTTATTTTAAAATGGAGGAATGTGAGGGAGAAAAAAAGAAGTTTGCTAAGAACAGAAAAAGCAAACAGTCTCTGTAAAGTTGGAAATAAAATCTGTAAAATACAATTTCATTACTGTGTTCTCTTTTCAGCTCTGAAAAAATATTGTGCTTACCAATGCATTTAACAAAAAAACATTGAACTCTAACATCTAAAATAAGAATACAGAAGGTAATTCTTGATAATATCGAACACTTGGGAGTTCTTTACATCCACAAAAAGTGCTGTATGAACATTAACTAATTGTGGTAGGTGAAAATATGCTGACTTTGACTCCAACATTATCCTGACCCCAGATTCAATCAAAATTACAGTGCGTTGGCAATAACTCAGGAAATGACAATTTGCAAGAACAGTCTGGAAAATTAAAGTGTTAAGACACATTTGGAAATGCATAAAATATCTGGTACCAGAAAGTCAGTATGTTTATTTTTAATTGTTTGCAGATTGAGTCTAACACCATTAGAATGAAAAGAGCAAGTGTTTCCATCATCATTTGGGCAACTGATTGATTGGTCATCATTAAACCAGAATTTTAACCAAGCTCCTTTTAGTGTATGGAGAGATCTGCTGGTAGCCACGTACTGCCTTACAACTTTTGTCCTTAGCCTTCAAAAAGAAGCACGTGCACAATCTTTGTTATAATAATTTTTCCCTGATTACCAGTAGTTGAAAGGATCAAAACAAGCAGCGGGAAAGAGAAATATTATCCATGTATTAAGCAAGTAAAAGTAACATACCAGAAGAAAGAATGACGGAATCCGAGCTGAACCACCACAGGTAGTAGATGGATTTTGACAAGTGTTTGCAAAGGTTCAAGCAAAAGAGATAAATACTAAAAAAAGAACCAACACTGACTATTCATTGGTCTAGTTCCAATCTATACTACACCTTTAAGTCTTACTCTTCACCTTTACCTTCCTCTTCATCTTAAAACTTCAGTGTAATAAAAAGCAAGTCATGTGCATGCATTGCATCCACAAGGGATGCAACACACGTGCTGCGAACTGTACCTACCCCCTCCACTGTTAGTTCTTACAGCATGATCTCCAGGCCAGCAGACAGCGTCTAAGCTCTCTGTGCGAGCTAGCAAGGGTACATTTGGATTCTGCAACTTGCTTGTATGATATTAATAACGATCAAGTTAGCTACAACCAACATTTTCACTTGTACCAGTACCAACATTAAAGCAATATGATACAGCAAATATGTACATTTTTATTTGAGGATGTGAAAGATTTAAAAACCTGTTTACGGGTGCTGATATTTCAGAAGAACTGTTTTCCAGTTTTCCTTAAGGAAGGAACACTGACAAAGAAAAAGCCTGGGTTTAGAATCACCGACACTGTTAAATCACATCAGCTGTAATAACGATCTGTGTTTGTACATTTCATCAAAAACGCTTCTGCGCTTCAAGAAAATTATTATGACTTCCAAGAACACGGAAACACAGTAATTTTGTGCAAACCACTAATGACTCGAATGAATCCAAAGCCAACTAAAACCATGCTATTAATTTCATCATAAGTCTCAAATATTCCAACTTGAACTGGACCCCCATTGTACTTGACACCCTATAAGCATATCGTTAATTGCTTATATTTCCCATGAAAGATGCAATCACCAGACTTACAATTTGATGACAGTATCATGTTTGCAACTAAATATTTAGATGGTCTAACAGTATGTTATGCCTTTAATCAATTATTATTTGATAGCACAGTAGGAACTTCACTCAGCCAAGCACATACTGGATAGCTATCTTCAAGTATGGCTTGTAAACTACAAAGCATGTCCTGAAATTTTATGACACAGAGGCCTCAACAAACAAAATACCCTTGCCTTTCAGCCATTTATTGATCCAAACTGACACATCTGCATGCACCGCTCCTGCAAAAGATCATGCTGGTTTAGACAGGCATTGTTAAAATCAGGAAATTACTACTAAGTTTCAAGAATAAGGTATAGAATACCAAAGGGTATTTTACTGTTCAAGGTAATCTAGTATTCTATTTACCAGAAAATCTCTTAAAAGTATTTCTGCACACAGCTTTGAAGACAGTTCTGTGTGCATTGCAAGATCACAATCAGGATTGATTTGGTCTATGATTACAGAGAAGTCAATCCATTTTGCATAAAGTAGAAAGCTACTTAACATCAGGATACTTCCAGTCCCTACCCTCATTTAGTAAGCGCACATTCTGAAAAAGCTGTTCAAGAGTAAGTTCTGTAGGGATCTGGCTTGCCATGTGGTTGGTGCTTCTTGGTTTCTTGCTGCCAAAATGCAGTTAGACATCTCAACTACATCCAATGCTTTTTCAATGCCATCCGAGGATGTCATTGCTTCAGTTGCCACAGGACCGAAGACCTCACTGGGTCAAGATATTGCGCAGTTGTAAATAGCTGTTTAAATTATGACTGGCCTTATTCAAAGTGCTCATTCCATAGCATTCTGTGGTGGTCCTTCAACAACAAATTATAGCAAATAGTTTCAAGCTAAATTCCACTTCGAGAATAAAGAAAGTACAAAAACACAAATTAAGTCTTCATTTTATTAAAACAAGATTTGTTCTGCTGAAGGAATGAATAAATTTGTAACTGCAAAACATAAGCAAACATGGAACAAAACCTGTGCTTCTGGGCGTGCTCAGACCTATGCTACTACAAAGTTTTCTGTAAAAGATCATCAGGAATGCTGTAATTCATAGCCAATAAATCATTAAAGACAAAAATGCTGGGATTTTCATTGCATTAGCAAGCAAGATACATTTTACTTTTCTTATCTGCCCCCAAAACATCAATAGTTGAAACACTGTTCTATTTCTGAGTAAGTATGAATTCAGATTACACCATTCTCAGGCA
>NW_009259524.1:457300-464898 GCF_000687185.1 Egretta garzetta
AAGGAAGACAGCTAAAGAAATTGAGAATCATCCCACTGCTAGTAGTTCTGCACTACTCGGTGAAGTAAGCGGACTCCCAAGCACAGGAGCACATAGAGCAGCCTGTCCTCTGCGCTTCAGGCCAGAATGCCATCCAATTCTGTTACCTGTCACTGTCTGACTTCCAAACAGAATATCCTCCCCTGTAAATTTCGCTCTTCACAATATAAAAAAAAAAAATCCAAATGCGTGACTGAGGAAATACATGGAAACAATAAATCTCAAATCGAATCAGCTGAAGATACAAAGAAAGAACATCCAGCAATAGCACTGGACAAGTTTGTAACCTCACTGTATTCTTACAAACTCACATTGTGTCAAACGACCACAGACAGAGAAGCAGATAAAAAAATACAGCATCAAGCAAGAGTATTGCAAAATACATTAGCAATTATGACAGCATGAAAACCACAGAAACACATATTCTCTTTTGGGCACAAATTTAGCATGAAACTTGAACACAACTTCGGATTAAATCATAGTCTCACTATAAATACAACTAAGCAACTCATTTTATCCGAGTCCCAGAGAGGAACACTTTCGTACTACAATTACAGGAACATTGGATGCAAACTGGTCAGAAAGAACCAGAAAGCAATAAATCCTGTCAGAAAAAGAACTGAAGAACTGCTAGGTGTAAGCATCAGGTATCTAAAATTTTGGGGACTTGCTAGTGTATGTTTGGTTAGTACCTGGCACAGTCTGAGTCTGAGTCACACTCAAGGTTCACAGTACAAGTAAATAATAAAAACCAAGCTGTTTAGAATTAGATTGTTTTAAAAGGCTGAATGAGTAGTTTGTGGGGCAAGAGACTTTTTTTACATTTTTTTAATACAGTTCATAATTTAAGTGTGAACTTGCAGGTCAAAATTACATATGCCTGGAAGAAGAAATAACACTCTTCTCAACTATTATAAAGTATCCTGCATCTAACTGCTGCCAATTAATTCAAAAAGCATGACCTTATTTCTTTCTAATCCAGTTATCTTTTCTTGCTTCTCTAGATTTAGACATGCAAACATACCGACAAACATATTTGTCCACTAATGTTAAAAACAAAAAAACCCAAATTCTAAAAAAACACCACTCAAAAAACCAACCCTCCCATCAATTTCAGTGAGAAAGTATTTCAGCTCTGAAGTTTTCCATTGGCGTAGACTTTCACAATCATGTTTTGAAGTTTCAGCCATGCTGCTAATGGAAAACATGCTATTCGATAACGGCAGCAGGATCTCTATCCTGTATCTGATAGGGAAGTGTTTGACTAATTCCTCTCAAGACCCCAGAAGACTTCTCTTTTCTCCTTCATGCACAGGATATCTTGAGTGTCTCTGCAATTTTTTGTTTTGCACATATTGCATCAATTCTCTTTCCAAAGCAGTTTCAGCATTTACTTCTCATATCACAATCTCCCCTCTTTTTCCTAGTTGTCATTGAGCATGCACAGAAGAGGTTTCTAAACAGTCAGAAATGGGGCACAGAATAACATCCAAGCTTACAATAAATCTTATTTTGACACTGTCAACCACAGAAATGTTTCCAGACTTGTACCCCAGGTCTTATTTAAAAAAAAAAAAAAAAAACCAAAAAAACCAAAAAAACACACGTTGTATTTCATACTTCTTGGGTTTTGGGTTGTTTTTTTTTTTTAAAGGAAAATATATAGCTACTTACACTTTTATTTAAATATAATAAGTTTTTCTTTTAAAAAACTCCACCCTGACAAGGGGGTCTATTATTTACAAAAAAAAAAAAGAAAAAAAGAAAAAAAAGACATTACAGGCTAAAAATATTAGTCATTCCATAGTCCTCAAGATATTTTTATTACTCAAGGTTTCAAGGAAAAATTGTGAGCTAGAGAAGCACAAGTTTGCAATGAATGAGTACGGACAATAGTATTTTTGATTGTGAACAAATATGCACTAATGATCTTAAAGTACAATGTGCATTAAACATTATTCACACACTAAATTCATGCTCTTCATGTGTACAATATTTTGAAAAATAAGATGGAAGAAGTTAGGAAAACATTCTTGTATCATAAAAATATGTTAGAATGGGACTTATCTATAGAGTTAATTTAAAGCTTTGCTTTAAAACAAACTTTATTTTAAAATCTTCTTTTGCTTTATCTAAAAATTAGCCTTTCTATAAAAACCATCCCTTTAAAACTTTGCTTTAAAAAATCAGTTTTATATTAGACAAAATATTAAATTATACAGGCACAATTAGTTAAGAGGGCTATAAGAACTCATATTATAACCCTTCATTTTCCAGTGATTTGCAATATGGTCACAAGATTCTGTGTCTACTGACAACCATAGGAAAATTCATCCATAGAAATCAACTTTTATTTAAAAAAATAAATTAAAAAAAAAACCAAACAGAAATCTGTCAGACCATATTTGACTTGTAGAAGAACTTAGTTTCCAGCTGGCTTAATTACATGCACATCATTTATTTATCCTGGGAAATATGCACATATATTTTAAAAAAATCCCCAAAATATTTTTTTAACAAGTGGTTTATGATGACAGCTTTTATATTTCCTTGAGATACTGTGTATTAAAATAAAACACTTCAAAGTCCAGCTTTATCTCAATCCAAACCAGTGACCTTTGACACTTCAGAAAATTAATCAAGAATGATTTTGTTTTTTCATGGGAAAATGTACAGATATTATGTTCAATGGCAGAGAGAGCAGGGTCTGGTCTTCTCTGTGTTTTTCGTGTGTTCTGAAAGATGTATTGTAAAACTGTAGAATTTAGAAAGACATTTAAAGTAAGACAGATTATCTAATACACCATATTGCAGATTTACAAACCAGAGCTCTGACTGTGATGATGTTTAATTATATGCTTAACTTAATACAAATGAACAATTAATCTTGGATTTTAAAGCATTGAAACATTTGCAAGACTGAGGTTTATGTCTCCTAAAGACATTAAATAAGCTGTCATCATAATCACTATTAAAAAAAAAAACAAAACACAGCACAAAAAAAACTAAACCAAAACACTATGGTCTTTTTTTGCCATAAAATCACAGTAGTTAGAGCACCAGCGGCCAAACAGTAATTACTATGGAATATAATTTTAATTCAACTAAATATTTTTAAACAGATATTTAAATATCTGTTTAAACAGATATTTGAACTCTAATACATTTAGATGGATGCTGCTTTAGGTTTAATTAAATATTTTACTTAAAGTTTAGAAAGAAAATTTCAACTATAGTACATAAAAGTGTAGCCAACAGTACCCCCAATTAAAATCAAAAAAGCACAGAAACTCAATTTTAAGGTTGACAATCTAGAACAACTCACTGCTATTTGTTTGTACTATAACTTCTCCATCCCCCCACTAAGGAATGTGAAATTCACCTAAAAATTTAATCAATAAGCTATTTAAAAAGAAAAAAACAAAACCAAAAAAACCCCACCCCAACCCAAACCCTAAAACTATATTTCTTTTGGAATTTGAGATTTCACTTTAGCCACCACCATTTGAACAGTGGCCTAGACACACATATTTCCTTACCAGCATGGTCCATTATTGCTTGATGAGAGGCCACAGTGACTTTTTGTCCAAAATAACTGCTTTGGACATGGTTTCAGAAAAAAAGTCAATATAAAAACATGAACAATTATATTTAATTTCAAGAAAGCACTGAATTGATCTGAATTGTATCATACTGTATTAATTTTAATGCCACTCCATAGTATATACTCCGTGTTGAAGGAGGTGTGCATATACACAAACACAATATACATACACAGAATTCAGCCCAGATTAATGTATCTTCATTTAATTTCTAGCACAACAACAGAGTCATTTTTTGCCCTTTAGAATTATCTGGAAAAATGAGAATAGGCACAATTAATTAATACAGCTTCTAATTTACCTTATTATAGTGCACTATGACGCACTGATAATACCATAAAAACAATATGATACTATTCAAGCTCATTTTTCTGATGTACAGGTGAAGCCTAGTAAATAGGATTCTAAGTGCTTTTTAACTCAAATGCACAACTTTTGCAGCCTTACACAGTAGAACAGTGCAATACATTATGCCCCCATACTCCAGGAACAAGGGCTGAGTTTACAGTTGTACTTGTTTCACATGAGACTGGCTTTGCACTTTCTGCAGCTCTAGCACTTCAACTGCTTCATCCATTACCTCCTTTTGTTCCCTTTCCTTTTCCTCAATCTTCTTCCAGGTGCCAGCTATAAAAGAAATAAAAGTTCTTTTGGTAGCTAGCTCTCACCTGGTAGAAGAAGACAGTTTCGAAGTAATGTTACAGCAGAAGTTCTTCTAGAGGGTTGATTCACAGTGCTAGGGTGACCCCGTTCTCCACTTACTTCCCAGTTCCTGACTTTGGAAGAAGTTCGCTCTGGCTTCTTGGGAAAAGATTCCGATGTGACTTTCTGCCTTTTTTCAGGAATCCCTGTGACAACTGTTGAGTTCAGAAAGGTCCTTTTTGGTTTCCTCCTCACCTTTAATTTTTTAGCATCAGGCTTTTCTTTCTTAAAGTGCTTTCCCACTGTAGTTTTCCTTGTCTGGCACCTATGGATGGAGAAAGCAGAAGATTTCTGGGCACGAGGACGAAGTTTCCTTCTCATCCCCTCTTTTTGCTGTTTTTTAGTTCTGGAAGTTTGTTTGCCTGCGGTTACTCTGTTTCCTCTCCTCCCAACAGTACATCTGACAGGCATAGGTCCTGCAGCCTTTCTGGAAAAAACTGGTTCTTTATTAGTACCTTCTTTTCTCTTCCATATTGCCTTTGGATTGTCCCTCTCTAACCGCTCACTCCTGATAGAGGTAAGAGGAGTTTTGGTAACTCTACTGTTAAATGGAGTTAATCTAGTGTCTCCTTCTACCGCAGACTGGTGAGAGTTCAGAGGTGAAATGATCAGGTGTCTAAAAGAGTTCTCAGAGTGACCAGATACCAGACAATCTGTTCTTTCTGTGGAACCAGAAGACCCATCTGCCTTTTGACTTGAGGCTGCATCATTCCCTTTACCTGGATCTGGCAGGAAAGATGCTGAAGATGAACTATAGAAGTCTGACCAGTTGAGTGACTTTGATGGTGTGCTTTCTCTCTGTGCATCAGCTAGTTTCCTCTTGTTTGCATCAAAGCTGAGACTTCTGAAAAGCTGTCGAACGTGGGAAGGCTTTTTGGCCTTTTCTCCAGCCGTACTCTTTGGAGGTGTTTTCAGAATTCTATTTGTCAGTGGGTCATAATACTTAAAAGAACACTGTTTGTATTTATACCTTACAGAGTCCTTGCTATCTGTGGAGTTACGATTTTTCCTCATTTGGGGAGTATCTATAGGTTTACCTTTACACTGTTTTATCTCTGGGCACGAAAGTACATACACCACTGTCTTGGGCTGTATAGGACTCATAATCTTGCTGTAGGACTCAGGAAGTTTAAGGGCACATAGTCTGGTTTTCATGTTTGGAGTTTTTTCATTCTCTGGCCACAAAATGCTTGTGTTCCAATCAGCTGGATCCGATTCCCTTCTAGACATTTTTCTTTTTGCTACAGGGTAGTTCAATAGACTTGTTTGGGTGCCATGGCTGACTTTAACCACCTGGCATCTTGAAGCCAGGCGCCATGTTCTTTTCCGAGGCATTTTAAGAATTTGTGGGTTGCATAGTGTATCTGAGGCTAAAGATGGGTTATCAAAATCAGAGCCACCACTTAAAGCATCATTAAATTCTGGCAATGCTTTAACTGATGCACTTTCTGTTCTATTACCCTCAACAACATTGTTCTTTGTTTCATCCTTCTGCTTTTTTTTCTTCATTCTCTTCCCCATACAGTTGGCTGAGGATTCACTGTCAAAGTAACATCGAAAACGACCTTCCCTGAAATCACGCACAAGTCCTTCAATTTTTATATCATCTTCATACATTATTTGAGACCAAGTCTTTCCCACAAAAGAAGGAGGCACATGAGGCAGAGCTGGAAGAACTGGTTCTTTGTTATGAACTACAACATCCTGTTTCACTGCTTCAATTTTCTCTACTGACTCACTTTTTAAAACAGAAGAGAGCTGTGTTCCATAGTCTTTATCTTGCAAACTTATTTGGACCTCTTTCAGGAATTCTATATCTTTTATAGCTGCCTTGGGTAAGTCTGTTCCTGCCTGAATAGGTGCATCACAGTCAAAACTCATTTCAGAACCCTCTAAATGAGTATGGTCCAGAAGTGATGAAAAAGTTAAACAGGGATTATTCTCTTCCTTGGAAATGATTTCTTCAGATGTAGTTCCATGGCAGTATTTCGAAATAACATCTTCAATAGTTTCATCCACTGAACTTTCATCACCTCTGTTCATCTTCACGTTTTTGCATCTTGCTAGTTGTGGGGATGTCCCAAGATCTAGGGAGCTGCTAATACCCACAGTATCCCTGAGATGGAAATCAGACGCCAAAGTTTCATCCTGAGTTCGTAAACCATCTCGTTTTGAGAGAGATTGACCTGAGGTAATACATAAAGAATTGCTGTGGCTGCACATAGGATTCTGATGAGAAACTGAAAAGCGTTTTGGGTGAACCAGTGCTGGAGCAGGATTCAAGCATGGGTTCAATAACACATTGCTACTGCATACCTTCATTCCTGTTTTATCACATCCACTATGCGAAATAAGATTTGATGTTTCCAAATTCCTAACATTTTTTCCTGATTTAGGATTAACAGAAGAACTATGGATTAAAGGACTGACAGAAAAATGCTGAGGTACAGGGCTTGCAGCTGTAAACTGGCCTTCACGGCTATGATTTGTGATTTGAGCATCTTTCAGGGTATCCCATTTCTCATTGCTACAAATGCTCATAGATTGCTGGGATATTCTTATGACACGTTCCTGCCCTCTTTCTAATTTTTGAATAAATGCTTGTGTTACAGGAGTTTTCTTTGTGCCCTCATGAGACAGGTGTGGAGCAGAAGAGTTTATTTCACCAACGGACTCCTGGTCTTTGCTGGGAATCTCCCGTTTGCCTCTGTTCCTCTTTTTCTCCATCTCTTCCGGGGACAAGCAATCCATCCTAGCAGCCTCTGGAGTGACGGGGAGTGGCATGTCATCATAGGTTGGTCTAAAGTGTGGGAGGAAAAACATCTTCTATAAATACTGTAAACATGCTTAAGATTTCTCAAACAATAGTGATAAAAAAAAAAAAAAAATAAAGAGTAATTACGTAGAGTGCATCACACCTAATGAACAAATTCAAGTTACCAGCTCTGCTACTTCAGCAGAGATATTCCATTTTAAAAAAGGCCAGAGAGGGAGGAGGGAACATTCCACAAAGCTAAAGATAACAATTCAGGCATTAGTCAGTTACCCTCTTCATGCAACCACCCATTAAGAATGGCCAAGCATACATTATGATCATTTTATAAATACAGCAAAGCAAGAAAAAGTAAAGATATTTCCTTTGTTTGAAGTTGTGAACTTATAAAGAGGTTATTCAACTGATAAAACTATCATTAATTAATATTGAACTTTTGTAGAGAAACAGAACATTGTAATATGGCACAGTATAAAAATACT
>NW_009259524.1:464912-476575 GCF_000687185.1 Egretta garzetta
CCTACAAAATGTGGCTGCTTGATAGGAACTCTGCACATGTTGCCAAGGAATTCCATGCTTACTGTTTCTCAAAGACACACCACAGCTTCCGACTCGCTTCTATAAAAAGCCAAGTTATGACTGTTCAGCTTCACTGTGACAACAGCATATTTTTTATATATTCTGTAACTGGCAGTTCTGTCTTTAGGACTGCCTCAAATACAAGTGTTTATGTCTTGCAGAATTAACAGAACAGACAGTTACGGACGATTTTTCTTATGCAACACAGGAACCCACAAGGCTTTAATGTGTACCAGTTCAGCAAATTCAATGAAAATACTTTTTAAAAGAAATATAACTGAAGAGAGAATATTATATTTCATTTGAAAGTTATAACCAGACCTTGTGAGACCCAAATGGATGCTTACTTTAATACATGGCAGACAGCCATGTACCTCTTAAGGTGCTTTCATCTGCTAACAGAAGTATTGTGAATAAATTTTATTGTACAGTAATTTCCTTAGTAATAACATTCAGCTTCCACATTTACTGAAAGTTAAAAATCAATCAGAAGCCAATAAAATTAGCAGTGCTTAATCATCGACATATGCAGAAGTCCTTGAAGGACTCAGATTATTAGTCATTAATAAAGCCAGCTGATAGTAAGCAAACTTGGAGCAAGTATTTCTAACTAGCTACTTCACACTGAAAAACAATCACATGAGAACTGATCTGAATATAGCTATGTCTCGGCCTTTTACTGAGAGATGGCAGATAAAGGAAGAATTCTCAGCTTGGAAGAACTGTTTTACAGTTGAAAAAAATTATAGGTTTGGCCAACGTTTCAAAACAGAATTTTATTTAAAACTGACATTTGGACTCTACAGAGTTAAATCTACAAGATTTAGTCCAGAAAAGCATACTTCATAGGACCCCCACTAAAACAAATCAACAAAACTCCCCGCTCCCCAATAACTCACATTTGAAAGCACCTACTTCAAAGCTCGGGATAGGGCTCAGTGATCCACCACTAGATTTCATTCTCTCTCTCTCTCTCTAAGCCACTAACAATTAAGAAAACAGTTTTCCAGTCAGCTACATATTCATTTCATCACCCATTTAGTCTCCAACCACATTTTCCTTAGCTTGCTTATAAACCTCATAGAAGAACATGCCAAAAGCTGGGCTTTTGAGAGATGGCAACGTAGATGCAACATGACAGATGGCACCAAGATGGATGATTCTCCTCTGTTCACAGGGTCTGTTATCCTGTCAAATAAGGAAATTAGGGTGGCCTGATGTGATTTTTCTTGACTAAATCAGCAGTAACCATTACTCCTCACTTCACTGTCTTCTAGATTCTTATGAACAGTTTGGTTATCCTGTTCTCAAGGAAATACAGTAATTTAAGCAAAGAAGTCTGTAAGCAGATCCTCTCTCTGCCCCTACTGAGAACTGGCAATTGCTACATTTTGGTTTTCCCAGTCCTCCTGAAACATCACACATTCTCTATGGCCTTTCAAGAATAATTACTAACAGCTCCCAGACTGCTCCATAGAGTACTAAATATCATGAATGCTGAAAACCCTATTGACAGAGGTCATGTGAGGAGAACTACGAAGCCACTAACAGTCACAAACAAAACAACTTTTTAATGCAAAATAGCATCGAAATGGAAGTTATCAGAAGACCAAGACCTACACGGTATTTCACAGTGCAGGGGCTGAAGCACCGTCCATCAAACAAACAAACAAAAAAAAAGCAGAAAAAAGCCTTCCAAGGAAACACATGGGCAGCCACATCAACATCTTGTAGATCAAAGTCCCCTCCAATCATTGCTACTCATAACAAAAATCACACTGCCTACACAGGAAGTGATAAAGCACTGCATGCTATTCATAATACAATAACTCATATTTTACTTTGGCTATTAGCATATTATTCTTCATTCACTAAAGCGATGTAAGTATCAAATACTGACTGCCAATACTTGATTTGAACTAAAAGGTGCAATTTGTATTAACCCTCCCCCCCTACCCCCCAAAAAGATGTTTGTTACTACAGACTCACTATCTATGGCTCCATAGACAAAGTTGAGTCTAGGTTTTTCCTGAGTCCAAATATTAAGTGCTGAAAAATTCCTCTTACAAAATTTTACCTTTGTTTACTTTCCAGAGGTTTGAAGATAAAGGCCACCATGCCTACCTAACTTGTTATAATTTTACATAGTGTTCAAAAGCACGTACAACACGTGCACTTGCTCCCATATCTGTAAAAATGGTGTGTGGGAAGAATGTGTGTGTGTGTGCACGCGTGCATAGGAGTGAAGTATGTGTGAATGCACATACCCTTACATATTGTAGTAATACACAACTTAAGTGAAAGTAAGGAAACTAAATTGGTAGCTGTCATGGCTCATGCATACCAGAAATGGGAATCTTGCAGAAGACATGGCTGTCTTGGTCGAAGGAAACAACGAAACAAAACCTGACATAATTGAGATGCCAAATTATATTTTTCCTCCTTACTGTAAAGGATGTTTAATTGATACCTGCCACAGACCTTGGTTTTATTCCTGGTAATGCATATGAAACACAATCACAAGCTGAAAGTTTGAAGAAAAAAAAAAAAAAAAAAGTCATAACTTTCCTATTATAATTAAAGTTACAAAAGACTGGAAGGTGATAAATACATTGCTGATGTTTAAAGACATAATGAAGTTATAGGTGGTGATACAAAAAGTTTCATAGTAACTAAAAGCTTTTAGAGCTATACCTGACAAGTGAGCTCAAGTAACAACAATTAAAATAGTATAGAATAGCTGGAAGGCTATAAGATCTAGCCACCGCCAAGGTTTCTCAAAAGGAAAAGTCGCATCTCACTAATCTCTGGACCATGTGTTAGGCAGTGATAAAGAAGCAGATAAAGCAGAAAAGATTTACTATTTTGATATGCAAGAGACTTTCGTTAACATCCCTGGGAGTCTATTAAAAAGCTAAATAATCATTGGGGGAGGAAAAAAAACCCAATCAAACACCAAGAACTGGTTGCTAATACCAAATGAGAGGGTTGAACAATCACTCATCACAACAAAAGATTGCAAGTCTGAACTGGAGGGCGTTCTGGTAAGTTTTATGACTTACTTGCCCCTTTCAAAATTTTTAAAGATTAATGTATTAAGACTTTCAGATGACAAGGAAATGCTAAAAGGATCCTCTGAATAACTTTTAAAAAGGAACAATAGGGATGTTCGGTCAAATTTTGATAAACAAGGCATAAAACTTACAACACACCATGTATGACCCTAACAAGCCACATCGATTCACCACCAGCAGTATACAACTCCTCCCTGCTCAGGAGGCATTATTTTAAAAAGAAAGTTAATAAAACTTTATGACACAACCTGCAATATTCCTTGCGTACTTCAAAAATATAGTATTTTCCTCAAAGGTGTATCATCTTTTAGGATACAGCAGAATTCTAGTTATCCAAAAAAAGGGGATAGAATCAGAGTACAAATAAAGGCTATAGGACTGACTAAGCAAAGAGAGAAACCTCATATAATGAAACATTAAAAAATAGAAAGATTATTTCTATTATTCTATTCTATTATCATATGAATGCACCGTAATCAAATACATCAGCTGATCAAACAATGCCTGTCAGCTGAACTGCTGTGCCCTACTGATGCGTGCATTCTTGCCCACCTGAGCTCTGAGATAAAGCACCTTTGTTTGAACTTCAAAATCTTACAGATCAGAATTAGACCTAAAGGGAAGGCCAAAGGCAGTAGATGTAATCTTTTTAATTTTCTCACTTCAGAGTTCTTCCGCCTTTGCATGAAACACCTGGCATCTGGATACTGTGGGAAGACTGAATATAGGACTAAATGGATTTTGGTATGGATAAACTATAGCAAATTCCTAGGCTTCCAGCTTGCTTAACAGCCTATATCCAATTTTGAAAAATTACTTATAAGCAAATGTCTCAAGGGTGGAGGGAACAGAACTACAGTTCTGTACAGTTAGGAACTTCTGACAGTTTTGCTACAAATTACCCTCAAAAGAAGAGTGAAGATTTACTCTCTTAAATGCTCAATATTATTTCTTTATGTAAAAAACCTTCTACACCAAGAGTTTGCAGGAAGGAATGATTTGTTGGTTTGTGGGGTTTTTTTACTGGGAGGAGGGGCAGAACATCAATATCCTTTCAAATTCAGTATAAGGCAAAGCTCTGATTAATTTTTGCCTTTTACCACAATCACTACCAGGGATACTGGTTCTGCAAAACAAATCAAGTCTCACAAATATTTCTATAAACCTTTTAAATTACACTCTTAAGATCCCTTGTGTTAATTCAGCTAAATAGTAAAAGCAGGTCTTTAAGAACTGAGTGAAACTACGTATCAATCCAAGTGTTTTCATGTAACAAAGAAGAGAATCCAATTCTTACCTCAGATGTCAGTTAAGAACATGACTTTTTTTTTTTTTTTTAAATCATGTTTCAGAAAAGGATTGTAACATAAATCTATTCACGCTTTCCTTTCCATCTTGGCTTTTCTTCCTCCAAACTCGGTCTAGATTTGGGATTACTTCTCCCCCTTCTCCCTCAAACTTCATCTAGATTTCGTACATTATTTTTCTCATTCCATTCCCTCTTCCAACAACTTAGAGGAACATGGGTAGCTTGCTTTTCCTAGTTAGCAGGTTTCATTCACGAAAGGAACAACCTTGTATTAGCAACACCTCAAAGAGAGGGCTTTTTTCATTTGGGTGTTGACTTAAAGTGAATCTTGTATTTTTTCTCTATGGCAAAAATTATGGATGTCCTTAAACTAGAAGGATTAAATTTATTTAAGAAGGAAGGATTAATTTATTTATTTGTAGTGATGTGTACATGTCCTGCACTACTTCATCATAGGCAAGCCCGTTAGCTTGTTCTGTCACATCCCTGATGAGATCAATGACTGACTTCAGACAAAATACCTTTCACCTGTTTGTCCGATCTATAGCAGAGTTGTACGTCAAGATGCACTATACTGGGTTCAGGCTGGGATTTTTGTCTGCCTTGCTCAACATAACAAACAAAGAATGAAATTTAATTGATTTCACTTCAGCCACAGAGAAAAACTTACACACTGATTCTCTTACCACTCTTAAACATGCACATGATAAATAAAGAGAATGCTTTTCAAAATCTGAGCATGAATGAATTGGCCAGTTAACGTAGTTCAGGTAAGTATTAACTGAATGGGTGAATTGCAAGGATAATGAAAAAATAAACATATAAACGTTCACCTGACATTATTCACAAACAACAAACTAAAATTATGAACTCTTTTCAAAATATACCATAAAATATACTACTAAATATATATACAAAGCCCAGAGTTGTAAGAATAATTTTATATATATATATATATAAATTACAAATAATAGGAGTTTGTAAATGCATATCAGACTGTACAGTCTGCCATTACACCCACTGACCCATCTATTCCTTCTTTTCTCAGGTCTTCACATTTAATTCCTATTGATAGTGTTGCATTAAATCCTTCAGTACTGAAACAAAGTTTAAAAGTGCAGAGACAGCACAAAAGCAATATCCTTGATCAATGTTTATATAAATACAATTTCTAAATTGTCTTCAGTGTGAAAGTTGGCAAATGGGCAAAATTTACTGCTTAGCAGTGCAACAGAAATAAGAATTCGTAATACATGCATTCTAACAACACATATTTAAAAAACAAAACAAAAAACCAAAGAACAGCTGTATTATACCTGTTGTCATGGTATCTGTGGGGATGATGCTGTAGAACATCTTGCAGGAAACGCTCCATCAAGCTACTGGTACCCATACGATTCCTACAGTAAGTTGTAAAGTGTCTGTGCTGGGAGCTGAAAACATGCTGGTGAAATATAAAACAGATTACTAGTTTAATAATAACGTTAACACATTGGCCTGTTCCTAAAAATTACTTCTCAAGTTAAACTTTACACTGTTCCCTAGGTTAAACATTACACTGTTGCTATAAAAATATTTAAATAAAAAGAAAAAAAATCTTCAGCCTCTTCTACTTTAAGGCCTTGATTCAATGAGATTTTTAAGCATGCTCAGGGAGTCTCAAATAATACTAAAATGTATTGAAACACGTATTGCTCACATATCTCTTGTAACTAGTACAAATACTCTCACAAATCTCACAGCTGCTCACAAGTCCCTTGTAACTAGTACAGATACTGTAAATATACCTATAAACGACTATTAAAATATTCTTGAGTAAACCTATAAATCACTCAAAGAGAATTTTCGTAAGCACAGATTGAATAGGCTTCTACTCTCTAATTAAAAAAGTCTAAGAGACAGGAGACTGACAGAGTTAAAGAACAGAAAAGAAAATAGCAGATCACCTGTCTTCAGCCTTGATATCTAACATATTAACCCTAATACTTTACAATATATACAAATCTGGAGGTTAAAGCCACAGAAGTAAACCTAACAGATGCAATGCACAGCTGTGTGCCACTTCAGAAAAGCAGGCTGCAGTAGCCATGCCCCTCCACCAGCATCTTTTTAACACATAACAGATAAGAAGGGTATCTTCTCTACAGTGCATACATTGTGCAACTCACACATGGATTACTTTTCATTCAGTATTGGTCGTTCAGTGTAGAGACAGATATTTTATAAGCTAATAAAGCCTTTTGGTACTTCTCAGCTATCTGTTGCTGAACTGTGTAGAAGGCTTCTCACCTGTTCCAGATTACTGTAGTGTACATGGCAACAGCTGCAGTATCCTTGTCTATTTTGCCCAGTGGATACTCCAGGCTGAGGATGTTCTTGCACTCTTGTGTGTAAACTGAAAGAAGCAGGTAATATTACCAAGACATATTGGGTTGTCTAATATATGTTCTTATCATGGAATTTCTAAATATCTATCTTACTATAGAGATAGAAAAAGCTTTCAAGATAAACATTTCTATTTCTGAACTGTAATGGCAAGTAGGACTACATATTTTAAGGTATTCCCAAGCAAATTTCACTAAAGAAAATTTTTCTTAAACGCAGAATGAAGGATAACAGAGGTTGAAGGCACAGATAACACAAATGCTAATTTCAACTGGCTAAAATGTGAAGAGAACTGTCTCTCCAGAAAAAGGTAGAGTCACCTTTTCATTCTTCTATTTTTTAGTATTTTGATGTTAAAAAAAATAGACTGAAGACAAAGAAATCTTGACACCCACACATCAGTTTTGGGCACTACAATGCACCTTCCCCACAGTTTTTAATAGTACACGGGTACAAGCTAAAAATGACTTCCATCATACACTTGATCTATATTGCATCACTGTCATCCATTACACAAGATAACAGATAAGGTTGAAAACCAGATTCTTCCTGGTTTACTTTGTGTAAAGTAGTAAGCTAGATGCCAGTTAGATCATCACCTAACTTACCTGCTATTGCTGTCCTGTCGTAGAGAGCCTTCAACACCATGTCTTTCAACTCCTATAGAAATAAAAAAAACAAACCACAAACCAGAATATCAAAGAGATGGAATAGAGTTTTACCTGTGATTAGTTACTTCTCTTACATTGCATTTGTGAAAACTACTATTTTAAAAGAAGATAAAAAGTTTAGTAACTTCAAGAAAGCATGCAGAGAGAGATCCTTTTGTCCTCAAAGTTCCTCTAAGAGCTTCATAAAATAAGGTTTACTCTTTCATGGTTGAGGTGGGTGGGAATTTTGCTACTGATTTGTCTGGGATCGAGGCTAGACAATCTACATTTATAGTGCTACATCTGTGAACACCAAGATAAAATGTAGCATGTCTTAAACAGCTCATTACAGGACAAGAAAATTACATTTACATGGAAACTCTACGGATGATTCAGAAGTCACTTCTTCCATCTATGTTCCGTAATGAAATTTAGGAAATCAAAGTATGCAATTGAAACTACAAGGCGAACTAATGCTTTTACTGTTAATTATTACATTAAAAAAAAGACTAACTGCCACAAAAACATCTACTTTAAACTTCTCACCTTGTGCTGAAGAAGCAGAAGCTTCATCAGATGGTTTGATTCTGTCAAACATCTGTAAGTAAAAACAAAGTAACTGAGAACAAAATAAAAAAAGCACACCACAGTAAAGCCCATCCTCAAGTTCATCCTTCAGTTCAAGCTCCAAGCTGTTTACAAGTGCTATACTGTTTCAGCTACAGACCAAGACTTGATTTAAACGAAGCTGCATTGTAAAAAAAATTTCTGCTTTACTAGGTTACCCGAATATTATATTTAACAATGCATGTTAGCTTTGATAGAAGGGAATAATTTCTGATCTAATTAACGAAGTCAAATACTACACTTCTGAATACAGCTTAGAGTCTTTTAGGTTATTAAGCAATAACCTTGTCAAATTCATTTAATTACTTAATTTCCTAAGCTACCTTTACAATACAGATGCAAGATGTATGCTAATAAAAACCGTACAAGACATAGACCACACAAAATAATTATCCAGACTGGAAAAGCAATGCTTATTGCTCAAAAGACCTGCAAACCAATATTGAATCCCACACTTTTTAATTAAAATATGACTGCAGCAACATGCAGTTATATGCTTTAGGGTGCCCAAACACAAAGGGCATCTGAGTTTCACACAGCCCTTTTACATTATGGAATGCAAGCATAAAATCAGCTTTCTAGTACAAACCTTAGAGTAATCAACCTTCTTCATCCACCAAAGCTGACTCCAGACTAGCGAACAATAAATGTTGAACAGGAGGCCATTTGCAGCGCAGGACACTTATCTTTTCTCATCCCATCTGGCAATAATGAAGTTAAAGAGCCTTTTAAAATAGAGTTAATAATGCATGTTTTCCATGCCCTAAGGCATGTAAATTTTTCTGTACCACTCTGCAAACACATCAGTCGATAAAATGAATAAATCTCTTTTCAAAGTCTGCAGTACATCCTTCTTCCTTATTAAGGAAGTTATTTTGACAGTCTTCCCTACATAAATGTTAACCTTTCTTTCTGGAATAACTTTGTTCCTTCTTTCTTCCTCATAGTCCCTATGTATTAAATTTTATTGTTGTTTTGGACACTAGCACTCGTGAAATTAAGTATACTTCTACAGTAACAGAAAACAAATTCCTCAATACTAACCAGGTTGAAACGAATCTGTTTTGAGCATCATTCATGAACCTGCTCAGAAAAACAAAGATTGACGTTGCTTATGTTACATAAACTAGTTAGATATTGCAATAATACATTAACTGGAAAACTCACAGTAGGTTGGATGTTCAAAGCATTTTAAAAATTAATCATTATGTACTCAATTAAGTATTATCATTAGCATTACAGACAGAAAAACAGAAAGGCCACAATAATTTGCACGATCACTGTCACCAGCGTCACAGTTAAAGTACCACATCCTCTCCCAAAACTCAGAACTCAGGAATTCTTAGATCTGCTCTTGGTTTACAATTTTTGTAACTGTGGGATGACAAACAATGTCTCAAATCAACCACTTCTACTTTTTATCCTTTATAAACTGTTTTTACAAGAATTATTCCTTCTCTTTTCCTTTCCTGTTCTCACATATGTAGAAAAGATGCTCCTATATGAGGCTACATACCACCAGGCTTGACAGATGCATGGTTTGTTGTTTGTTTTCTTTAAATTTGTTTTGCTCTTTCCCCGACTATGCACTGCTCATTATAAAATAGCAGGGCTGTTATTGCACTTACAGTCAGAAGGAGTATCTTAATATCGCAACTCAAAAAAACCCCCCACCCAACAAACCACCCAACCAAAACACCAGACCCGTTCTCCTTCCCATAGTGTAGTAATTCACGTAATAATATTAAAAAAACCCCAAACCAAAAAACAACCCAGCTGTTCTTACAAACCTTCCCATCAGGCAACTGAGAAAAGCTTTCTTGACAGATCAACTGATCTCAGTTATCCCGTTCAGTGTCCTATACACAGTTGGGATCCAAAATAAAGTGAAGGAAAAACCCACAAGACTGTCTTCCATGAATGATGCTTTATGGAAAATAACTTGTTCCATGTGCTCGAAGTCAGCTTACCGATTTTTTTTTTTTTTAAGGTCTTACTATATATATACACACACACACACATATATATATTCTTAAGATAAAACTACAAACATGGAGCACAGTAAGAGTGCAGAGCCACAGAGGAAGCTACCCCATCAGCAGGGCAGTCAGACAGTCAGCAGGGGACACCACACCCCCTTTCACTGCCCCAAAACTGGATTAAAACACCTCAATATGCAAATACCTAGCTTCATCTCAGAGATGCCAGGCAGTGGCAACTGCAATACATTGGAGGATAACTACTACAATAGTTTGTTACTTCCTTCCTGTGTTACTACTTGAAATAAGGAATAATTTCAATGGTGGTGCACTACTGAGAATACACTCATCTGCAAGCACAGATCTGTCACCCCCAGGTCAAGACAGACTCACGCACATTTAAATCAAGCTAGGAGCACAGTAGCTTTAAACAGTGCAAGACTATGAAAATAACGACACTGAGTTACTCCGGTCTGGATCTCCTCATTGTCTTTCTACAGTTCGAGGAGATTCAACGGACCAGATTTTCTCACTGGAGGGAGGACATATTAGGTAAAGCTTGGACAAGCCTAGCTATCACTTAGTAACTGACAGAAAAAAAACATCAGAGGAAGATCTTTCAGAAATACTTAAGTACAAAGCTGGCAAGAGAGAAAATCTATTCTCTTTATGTCAGTGCTTTATGAGAACACTGGTGTACAGGACAAAAAAAAAAAACAACCTGAACTCTCTCTATACTCTCTCTATATACTACATACAGCTTGCTTACCATCTGAAGTCAAGTTCAAATCACAGGCTAGTAACGTAAAGGAAATCTGCTACGCAGATGCCTTACTTATGTTGCCAAAATCTGGAGAGTCTAACTGCAATCCTTACTTTATCAAAACAGAAACTGCAGCTATAAATCCACAAAGGCTTTTTCAGATGTCCATGCAAAGCCTGCAAAAAATTCTAGCTTAGTTAAGATATTCCCAACTGTAAATATGTGAGACTGTTGGATTGAAAAAGTAAATTATACCTGTACAAGATTAGCAAAAACATTTTAACACTGAAAAATCCTGTAAACTGTAACAAAAATAACAACAACTGGCTACATACAGAAATGTTTGATTTGGTAAATTTCTAACCAGGCTATTTTAGCTGCCTCTAACACCAATGCTTCTTTTTGGTTTTATGGCATTACTCTGCATACAGCAGCCAGAGGATGAAAAGCCTCAGGTAATCCCATTTAACAACGAGAAATCCATAAAGAGGCCACGACAAGGCATGAAATGTACAGACACAAAAAAATCAGTGGTGGATTCTGAGAGTATATAAAGGCGTCACGGGCATCAAAGAAACTCTCCAGAGAGGATCACTCTTGCACTGCAACAGGTAACATACAAAGGGGCCAAAATGCCCATCAAAACTGCTCCCCCAAAACCACCTCACGAAAGCCCCGAACGCCCCTTCACCCGAGAAGGTCTGTGCTGGGTAGGCAGAGGGAAAACAACGGGGGAAACTCTCCCTTAAACAAAGTTATCCGCCTTCCAACAGCGTCAGCACAAATAGGGAGGCGGTAGCTTGTTTCAGGAGTTGC
>NW_009259524.1:477112-483335 GCF_000687185.1 Egretta garzetta
CGGGCCGGCCGCTGCCCCGCGGCTGTGCGAGCGCAGCCTGCAGGGAGCCCGAGAGGCCTTGGTTCCCCCAGCCAAGGCGCTGGAAACCTCCAGCAAACCGGGGTTTTGCGTCTTTTTGTCAGCTCCAGGCGGGGTTTTTCTGGTCCGGGAGATAGCGTGTTTGATAAAAAGTTTTATTTCAACAACGGTGGTAGTTACTTTCCCCTTCGAAACACGTTGTTTCATATGCTTGAGCACAGACTACAGTTTTTACAAGGTTTTTCCTTTCCTGTCCTTAAAAGTAGCTTGCTTTCCATGGTTTACTTCATTGAGGTAGATTTTAGCAGAAAGTGAAAAGTCTTACTGACTTTGTGAGTTAATGATAGATCTGATCTGTCTTGGGGGGTTTTCCCTCAGAAAAAGGTCTAATAATATGTCCTCTCTCGTTTCCAGTTGTAGGTTTTTAACATGTATCTGATCGCCCGTGGGAAACCAGCTGTTGCATATTTTTCTCATTATGCTGAAGCAGCAGGATTTTTTTTAAGCAATCTGGGCAAAGACAAATATAATCAACACCCTTATGTGTGAAGCAAGGTGCAGGTACAGGCTTGGATTGTGCAATGAGGGGGGAAAAAAAAAATCTCGACTGCACCATAATATAGAAAATTTAAACAGAGGCTGCTGTGAAAAGGTGCTGTTGTGTGATTATGAAACCATAGGTTAGAAATGTCCACCCACGCTGAACAAGTAATTCAACGCAAATCTCAAATGGAAGAATGGCAGGAGAAGGCTTTTCTTTAGGAGGGGGCTACCTGAACTGCTGTTGAATTCTTTTGATGTGTGCATAGATACAAATATGTTTTTATTGCCCAAAAATAAGTGCTTAATACAGGACTAAAGATGCCTGGTGATATTTTGTTGCCTAGTATAATACAGAACATGGCAAAATTGGAGCTAATTAAAAAAAAAAAAAAAAAGGGGTAGAAAATACAAATTTTAGTTGCTTAGTTATATATAGCATAATATTTCTGCCTTTTAAGGATGACAGGATCCCCTAATCATTCTACACGCGTTTTAGCTACATTTATTTTGTTGGAGGTAGTTGAATAAGATGGTGGCTTAGGTGGGGCATCTTGTCAGAAGATTTCAATACAAGTATACGTGGGAGAACCAATCACTTTGGTAATGTGGAAAGGACTTTTTAATTCAGTGATGGACAAGTGAAAAGCTGGGTTTAGGTGGAATCTTATGGATAGAATTGGGGATTTTTAAGAAGCAGTCATAAAAATTTGGAGATGCGGTATTTCTGCGGAGAACATTTCACGTTCAGGCACGTGCCCAAATTACTGCATGTCAGCAGAGCTGCATTATTTAAATGTGACTACTCCATCTGTGGCAAACGCACTTTGAAACGTGCTATCTTAGGCTAAAATAATTTACCTTTATGACTGTTTATAGCAGGCTTAGTGAGTTACTGCGGCTCAGATGACCCTTCATAACTTGTTGAAACAAAGTAAGCTCAATTACATAGCTGAGGTACTGACGCTTCTTTTCCAGACTGGCTCGTGTAAAACAGAAGTCGTCCTTAGCAAAGAGAAAGCTGCAGAATCTGTCTGACAATGCCATATAGCTTGTTCTTGGAATGTTCCTGAATATTTTTGCAAGGATAGAATGTAATATTCTGTCTTTTGGACTATAATTCAAAGATAGTAGAATTCAGGCTTGTGTTGCCAAGTGTTTCTTTCAGCACCTTCTGTATTTATGAACTTGAGGTTGCACCGTGATTCATGCTGAGGTAAGGCATTGAGAGATATCCCTTTCCCTCAGTCTCCTTTTCCTCCCTAGGAACCTACTCCTCACATATGTGCATGAACACTGAGCAGGGCTGACAAACTCTCTTTCCCCTTTTAAAAAATTCTCTCTCTCTCTCAGTCTAAGCAACTGACTTTTTTCTCTTTGCTGATATCTATACTCATCTATTCAATTTCCATAAACTGTCCCATACAGCTTTCACTGTTTTGCTTTTTACTTTTGCTTTGCTGTTTCTCCACACCTATTAGCAAAATATATGTTGAGGTTATACCTACAAAAAAATTAAGAAAAATTGACAAAGGTGAACAATAGCTATTTTCCTAAATAGAGTCTCAAATTTCTTCCAACAGCTGGGTTCAGGTTGTAAAGAGAGAAAATCAGGGTTGGTAAAACTAGCTGGCAAGGAAACCATTGCCTAGATTTTTAGTTTGTTGCATACATGCTTTGTACATTCTAATTTTAAAAGCCTAATTTATCCTTAAATTGTTGTTTTGTTAAAATTCTTCAAAGGATCTGAGCTCAACATATGAAGAATATAAAATGAAAAATACATGTTTTTTAAAATAATTAGTGTCTTTTACTTTGGTATGACACTGGAATTAAATGCAAGCCAGAAAGGAAAATAAATTTTTATACAATTTCTTTTTTTAATTATTATGGGCATTCTGCTCACTTTCTCATTGTCTAAAGCTGAGCTTTCTTTTTTTGTGTGCATGTTGTACTCAAGGTTTTGTAAATTTTAAAGTAAGAGCTTTGCCTGAGTTAACAATAAAAACATCCCCCAATATATGGGATATTACTTTAACCCCCAAACTAAAGGGTTGTTCTTTCTATTTTTCATTCTCTTGCCAGAGCTACCTTCTTAAAAGATTAAAAAATTGCAACTTAAATTATCATTTCAATTGCTTAATCATTAACCAAAAAGCTTAGCAGTAGTCTTATAATTGAATCATGATTTGTGCTGGTTTTGGCTGGGGGAGAGTTAATTTTCTTCACGTGTTAAACCGCGACATGACTGGATAGGGACCAAGTTTAAAACAGCTTTTAAAACTGAGAGGGTTATAAAAACATTTTTTAAATGTATGGACCAATAATTTTCTCACAAAAATATTATTTTACTTTCATGTAATCTGGTTTTTCACTTTTAAAAGGTTACTTGAAGTACTTTGCAGTTTGAATCTTTTTGCATATCTTATTAGAAGCAAATCCTCCCTAAGTCTTTTTTGTGGCTGTTATTTGAAGGTCATGCTGCTGTTTTCACAGGCTTAGTTTTTCAGAGCTTTATGGGTTTTACACTTTTTTTTTTTCCCCTCCCACTAAAATTGCTCTCAAGAATATATTTCATGTACTTTGGAGAATACAGAGATTTTTATTATAATGGTGCTGAGCAAAATTCAGAGATATTAATTGTGATCCCAGAGCGTAGCAGTATTGCTGTAACAGCTGCTGTTGCTGTTTGTTTGCTGACAGGTCATCCAGAAGGAACAGCTGATGAGGCAACTCTAAATGTGTCACTTTAAACAATATGGCTACAAAATGTATCCAAATTCAGTATTTTCAGAAGGTTTCTGGATGATGGGCTACTAATGTTTTTAAATTACATTTCAAATCCATACTCTTAACACTGCTGCAGTTGTTTTGAATCTGCCCATTAGCTCAAGTTAACATGTTTTTAGGACTTTCTGTTCTAAAAGAAAATGCAAAGAAATTAAATCAGCAGTTGAGAGGTTTGTATGCTGTGGCTCTCACACTGCATGAAATTTTTCTTTACTGGACCAAGACTAACCACGCTGTACCAAAGACAACGTGGAGAAAACGTGGCCTTGGTGTCCAGACAGTCCTCTTGTAGCAAAATTCACTTGAGGTAACGCAAAGGGGAAACTCGTCTCCGGATCCTTTTCCCATTTGTAACAGAAGGAGCATTCTGCTTTTAGAGAACGTGGTTTTTCATCATAAAATGCTGAGTAGTTTACTGTTACGCTCACAGTCATTTCTGTTTTCTGTTTATGATTGTTCAGTCAGTTCACCTCTCTGAAATAACTACGCCTGGTTTTTTAGGGAAGTGACACAAAGAAAAGGACTAGGTCAGGAAGTAGGTTTGGGGTTGCCTGTAGGTGACAGCTCATGAATTGCAGGATATTCTTTGACCTTCATGTTGTGCGTGGAATTTTTCTTAGCTTCAAAAATAACAGTCCCTTAGAATTTCTCAATTCCATTTGCCATTGTTTCACACTTATTTTCAAAAATTACACCGATCTTAAAATTGTCTGAATGATATAGTCAGATCAATGCCTGAGAATTAGCAAAGTTTTCAAGTATAATTGTTCATTACTAAATTACTTGGAAATATATGATGATTTCTGACATGTACGTGCTGGAAAATGCAGTGGAAAGTTGTAAAGTGTCTCCATTTCCCCATGCTGAAGGGAGCTCTACAACCCGAGAGCCTTCAATTATGAAGGGAACAGAAAGATCGATAGGTTCTGGTATTTACCACGTCAGATAACATGGCTGAAATACACTTAGAGTTATTCTCATCTGCATGACAAAATGTTTTGATTAGCGTGTTTAAAACCATCCTTCTTTTTATTGTTATAGATAAGGTACAAAATTAATGTGGATTTTTTAATGAGATGCTAATGTGAGAGTCTTGAAATATTTTAAATAAGTATAGTAGATGGCTACCACTCTCTTCTAGCCTACCTCACATTCTATCATAGTAGGAACTGCAAGGCATTTTTGCAAAAGTAAATATTCATTCCCATTACTCAAGCAGGGAATAATGTATTTCTGATACAAAGAGGTAATTTTCTTGAAGCTTCTTGGAGGGTTAGTAATTCTGTTTTTCAAGAATTTTCAAGCTCCCAGAAGTTGAGAACCTGCCTTGACCCCTCGAAATATTCCGAATTAAATGTTTATATCCATCAATTTCAGTGGAACTGTTCTGGTTTTAAATAGATGCAGATGAATGTAAGATGATCCTGAATGTAAAATACCTCTGCAGCTTCCTTGTCTGTAGTGTAATTTATAGGAGTCAGGGAGTTCCAAATATATACACTATTATGTTGAGTCACTGGATGTTCTGCAGTCAATTTAAGGTGGGGTCAAAATTTATTCCCAAGGTAGTTAAGTAAGTGTTGTTTTCCTCTGCACTGGCTGTTCTAAGTCATGTTAAATTTTTTTAATGTTCCCACGATAAACCACATAAGGTATTTTCTTACATCTGACAGCAAGCAGACTCTCCACCTTGCTTTACCCTGGGAATAATTTAAAGAAAGATTTCTTTATCCTATTCAGGAAAAAAGCAGAAAGTTAAACAAGAGAAGTTCTGTTTTTTTCCAAGGACAAAACTTAATTTTGGGCTAGGAATGCTCATAGGCAAAACCATTAGCCATTGAAAGAAACCTTTTTCTCTCATAGTTTGAAAGTATAGGGACCTTTTCCTGGAAAATTTTGAAAGGGAGAAAAAGAATTTTTGAACAAAAAGCCTTTTATTTTATTTGTGTTTCTTCAGCATTTCACCTACTAGTACTGGAACTGCAGTAGTTCTTTGGATCAGAGTTTAATGTTTCTCTCTTCTGGTCTGTCAGTAAAACCAGAAGTCTCTTCTACATGGTTGGATGATCTACATTTCTAGTACTGAAGTAATCAGAGCTTTTCATCTTGAAATGGAGAAGTGGCTGTTCCCTTCTCCACAAGCTCCCTTCTCATCCCTTGAAAAAGCTGCTCAAACAGCCTTTACTGAAAATGCTGCAATTCTAGTCCCT
The DNA here is from genome assembly GCF_000687185.1 of Egretta garzetta. NCBI lineage: Eukaryota > Metazoa > Chordata > Aves > Pelecaniformes > Ardeidae > Egretta > Egretta garzetta. The sequence continues at coordinate 482,671 of NW_009259524.1, forward strand.
ACTTTCATGTAAATTCCATATTCAGGTTCATGCTAAGTGCTGAATTTGGGGCATGTAGTCTTCCTTAAAAAAAAAAAAAGCGAAGTAAGAAGGATTTAAAATTAACCTTTGTGTGTCTTGATACAGCTTAAGGAGTAGAACTAGAATGGACAAATAAATATTGGGGGGCTTAGCTGCCTTTTTGCTTAGACTGATTTCCTATGCTTCCTTCCCTGAGCCCTCTGTCAATTGCTTAGAGATAGTGCTAGTTTTGCTTTCATTGAAGGCAATGTAGGAGTTAATATTGACTTTATAGGCTGAGCCCTTAACTAGCAAAGTGGTTTTCAGAGCCTCTAATAATTTGCTTTGCCTCTATCACAAGCACCAGGTTTATTGGGATTTATCAGGTCCCATCTCATTAGAGAGACTGAGGGCTGAGTAGGGTTTAGAAGCAAAACTATGTTCTCTCCCCTGACAGTGATCAGAGGAGAGGGCTAATGCAGAGCAGTAGGCAGAAACTTGCATTTGTACTCCCTCTCTCACATTCATTTCTATGGATAAATCATAGAATCATAAAATCATAGAATGTTTTGGGTTGGAAGGGACCACTAGTGGTCATCTAGTCCAACCCCCCCGCAGGAGCAGGGACACCGCTAACTAGATCAGGTTGCTCAGAGCCCCATCCA
>NW_009259524.1:484719-510745 GCF_000687185.1 Egretta garzetta
TGAAGACTGAGGCAAAAAAGGTGTTGAGTACCTCAGCCTTCTCCTCATCTGCTGTTACCAGCTTGCCAGTCTCGCTTAAATAACCCTGTGGAGTCAAGGTCACCTGGCACCTTTCACAAAATGTGTTTACATCCACTAAACAGAAGAACAATCTGACAAATGTAGCTGACTATAAATAAAAAACTTTAAAAATACAAATGAATATGTGCTGAAACCACTGACCACAGCTTCTCAGAACATCTGTAGTTGATTGATTGATTTGGATTTGATTTGCACCAGCTCTGCACTGATGTTCAGGAGCCATTCTCCATTGCAGGGGGCTACTGTCCAATTTAAAACTTTTGCATCTCCGTAAATCTTCAGGAATGTCAATGGCTGGTCAGTATTATAAAGAGTAACCAGCAGGATCCATGATTCCGCATGTGCATAACTGTTTCTCTTGGTTAAGATTTTGAGTAACAATGCTGCAAAGCAACAACCTTGCTTCATCACCCATGAGTCCTGTACAGACACCCTGCCTATTGCCATGTATTTTCAAGGAGCTGGCCCTAATTTTGTATCAACTTTCAGCTTTGCTCTGTGTCTTTTTCAAGGGATTAGAACTTCTCAGTTTCCCTGTTTGCAGTTTGTTAGCGTTCAAGTGAGCACAGTACCCGAGAGCAATAGTCCAGCTGCAGAATAGTGAGGGGCTGGAACTTGGAATTGTATCCTCCCTGCAGATCTGCTTGTTTTGTGCATTGTTTTCATCATGACAGTCTTCAACAGCTTAGCTGTGAATTGTTGATGGATAAATGCAGACCATGAAACTTAAATCTCTCTTGGGTCACTGAGTCATGTCCATTATATGTAACACCGTAATATAATCCTATTTGAACTGTGGATTTGGGGTTTTAATCAAAAGACCTGTTACATAAAAGATGGATGACTGAATCTCCAGAGTTTATGCTTTAAATGGAAAATAAGCTCTCCAGTTTTTTGAAAGAATAGGTGTAGGCAGCTATGCTGGTGTCTTGGATCCACTTAATCCATGGTGAGTTGATGGAGGCAGCTAAAATCCTGAAGAGGCGTGGCTCAGGCTCATCTCTGTGCTTTGGGTTTCTTTGAACCTAGGCTGCTTTGGGCAGTTTTTGAGACATCTGACTTAATCCCTATGTTGTAAGTTAGATGCAAAGCAGAAAATTCTGGCTTCCCTTTTGAGGGCTTCTCCCCTAAGATCTTTCTAAGTGACTCTCTAGTTCCTGGTAACTCATGTGAGGTGAAAAAGTGCAAGCTGGTTAATCCCTGTAGCAGTACTAAAGGTTGTGAAATACATAGTGAAACGACTATAGTTTGCGTAGCCTTATTTTTGTTTCTGTAATCTCTGCAGTTCTCTCTGAAATTATTTTTCCAAACACTGGCATTCCTTTGTATGGGAGGAGACAGCACTTCGGGTAAAATGGAAAAGTACTGTTGTCAAGTTGGCTGTTTACCTATTCAATGACTATAATCTTTAGCACTCAATGTATCAGAAGATTCCACCATCTGAAAATGCCATGGATTTCAAGGGTTATCTGAGTGGCAGGTATAATGTCTTATTTTATTGTTGTATGAATACAGAATTTGAATAGCTGTGGTCTGAAAGTTGTGTACAGAATCATTCCTACTTATTTGTGGAAAATGAGGAAAAAATGCAAGTATAAAAGTGAAATCTAGGGGGGAAAAAAAGGCTATTTCTAATAGTATTTTTTCCAGGTATCATTCTTTATAATAAAAAAAAATCTTTTTTTTCCCTTCCTTGTAAATTATTCTCTATTATTCATTATCTCATAGAATGTAACACCCTGCTTACTTTGTTTGCAGGAGTTACATGAAGCGCTGCTTTTAAAGATCCTGCTCGAACTTGTACGTATATACATATATATGCGCACACACACGTATAGCGATTCATTTATATGCTTGTGTGTTTTGACCTGACTAAAGTATAAGTTAAATGAAGGATCGCTTTTCTTCAACACGTTATATGTGAAAATCTTCAGATTTCTAATATCTGCTTAGAAAGAGGATGTGGACCTGCCTAAACGAGCCAAACCTCCCTTCATCAGGTGGTTTGGTTTAAATGTGTCGCTGGAGAATTTTGTCATAGTTGCTGACAATGGTGTATAGTCGGCAGTTAAGCCACAAGTAAACATTGCAGCTTTACCAAAAGGATAGGCATGAATAGTCATTAGTTTCACAGGAAGGGAGGAAATTACCCTTTTCCTGATTGTCAGGTAGTTAAACTCTGTTTTTCCAGAGTGGATTTTAATTGATGATGTGTTAATTCAAACAGTGAGGACAAAGGAACAGTGAAGAATTTTTTATTTTAAAGAACAGAACTGTAAACAGCTGAATCCTCAAAAGGTAAGTAATTTCTTTCTTGTGTCGTTCAGGTTAAATTAACCCTGAGAAAAACTGAATATGTTTTGTTTGACCTAATTTGCAAATTCATGGTCGGTACAACTTAATTGAATTAGCGCACACTGAGTTTAGTCTGGGCTGTTTGTTAGTGCTGAGATTATCTGCACATACTAATAAGCAGCTGGATAAGAACCGGCGGTCCCAGCAATGGGAAATAATTATCAGAACTATGAGGCAATTGTTGGTAATCCAGGTAAACTAAAGCTACTTTGGTTTTATTTATTGCTTTGTAATTAGTGCGTTGGCCAATACTGGTAAAGTGTTTCTGAAGGTTTTTCCCCTATCTTTTTTTCCATACATCCTCTGCCTTTGTTTAGTTTTATAGGGTTAAAAAAAGCACAAAGAATCGACAGTACTTTTCAAACTCATTTGCTTTTCAATAGACCTAGTTTATTCACTACGGACAACCCAATATCTATTATTTGTATGAGAATGGTCTCATTTGTTCTTTTTCCATCAGGTATAAAGTAGTATTTCTCTGCCCTGCAAGTCCCACATGCACTTTATGTTCATGAATGCATGTCCCTCTTCAGTATAGCTCTGGCATATTGCCATACATAATGTAGAGTAAAAACTCCAAGACTTCATTTACTTATACAAATGACATGGCAAAATAAAATACATCTTCCAAGCAGAAAAAGAAGACATGAAAGCAAACAAGGTACTTTATTTTTTTCATTAATTTTCTTCCAAGCATATAACTTTCACAGAATTATCTGAAAAGGTCATGCTCATAAAATGGTGTTAATCAGTTGCATGAAAGTGTATATTAAAAAACTGTGTAATCTGGGACTCGCCATTCCAGTTTTGCTGTGTCTGATCATAGAAGGAAGTAAAACAAGGAAAGGTTTACAGCCCAAGCTTATATTCTTCAGAGATTTCAGATTCTCATTGTGGTTAATCAAAACTGTAGAAGAATAAAATGCTGTATGTAGCTGTAAACAGAAAACAAGCAGAACAAAATCCTTTCAGATTAAATGTAATTTTGTCTGTAAAATTCTATTACCTTTTCTTTTTCTTCCAGATACATTACTTATGCTGGTTATACTGTGCAAATTGGGTAATTGCTCATCAGAGCAAAATTCCCTTTCAATTGAAGCAAATGTAGGTAGGGCAGATTAGTAGAAAAATTCTTTTAAATGCAGTAATCTGTTGTTCTTGGGGGGAAAAATAATCTTATTTTCTATGAAAACTTGTCTCCACAAAATGTCTTCTGTGTCCTTAGCAGCTGTGATTTCGTATTTGGTACAGGGGTAGGAAGGGTGAGGAAAATTGCTGTGTGAGGTTTGATCTTCCCTTGGCTCTGAAGGATGAAGGGACTGAACTATCTTTCCCCATACATGTTACAGTAGTCCCAAGCCTGGTTTAGTTTATGGTGAAGGAAACAGCCCCTCAAGGACAGTTCCTCACTACCCCAAAACTGCTAGAATCCATTGCACTCTCCAGAACGCTCCCTTCACCGAGAAGGTGAAGAGCATTTGGTGAATATGTAACTCTGCTTGCTGAGGTTTTTTTCTGTTACTGCTCCTCATATGTGAGGGTTATCTACCCAGTAATTTCCTTTCTTGTCTGACTGGAATAGTACAGAGCAAGCCCTTGAATTAACTGCCCTACAGTGACTGGATTTGGCAAAGTACCTAGAGACACACAGACTCATGTGCCATTACAAGCAAAAAACCCTTGACAGATCTGCTGTTTAAACAGTGTCTATTTTTACCCAATATTTACATAAGAAGAGAACTACTATTAAAAGAGCTTTTATCAGTGAAGGTTCACCAATCAGTTACCTAGAGAAAACAGGAAATCTTTAAAATGCAAGAAATAAACAAGTGAGGTGCCAAATCATGAGGTGCTTGAGTTTTTCCATACTTTTTTCCTCAGGCAGCCCCCTCGTTCATCTCCTATGCCATGTATTCACAGGAATCATGCCCCCCTCTCCTTCCCTCACAGTCCAGGGACTCTGTGTCCCATCATAGCATAATCTCTATCCTCCTTTCATTCATAGCGTTTCCTCCTCGTGTACAAGCTATCAGCATTTTAACTTACATTAGCAGAACAGGAGGAGCTGTCATGGAGGAAAGACAAAGCAGGGTAGTTTTGCTGGAAGGAGTTTTTGGTTCCTGTTAAGAGAATCTGTGGACCATAAGAGACGTGCTTAAAACTGATAGCCTTGCTAACCAGATGCTGAAATTTCAGTTTTGCTGATTCTCACTAAGCACTTCCCTCTTCTGTGTTTTTTGTTTGTTTGGGTGGTTTTTTTTCTTTGTATTTTACACTGGAATCAGTAGAGTTGATATCTGGAAAACCTGGCGTTGACTGTAGTCCATCAGTGTTGAACATTTTACATGTTTTGCATTAATGACAGAGTACCACCACTGTTAAACTATGGCTTCCACTAGAAGATCTGGTTTTTGGTAAGGGTAGACTGACAGATATTCAGCTGATTTAAAATGGTATGATGAGTGCAGTACAGAGGCAGGTGAAGCTATGGTATGTAGATACAAGTGGAATAATATTCCCATTTTACTGACTGAGAAACTAAGCGACATGGAGATCATGAGGCCTGGCCACAAAAACTTAGCAGGCTCTTCACAGAATTGGGATCAAGCCAAGTCTCCTAAAACCCAGCTCAAATTTCTGACCAACGTTGCACTGACTGAGGCACTAATTAGTGACGTTTTGAGGAGCTCACTTCTCGCTTACACAGAAACGGAGATTAATCTATTAATCATACATACAAACCAAATGTATCTCGCCATGAAGTTACAAAATGAAGCTTTCAGTGTGACTTTTTAAGCCTTTTTCTGCTCATTCAACATTATTTTCTATGAACCAGAGTGCCTACAAAGAAATACTGTTCAACCTCTTTTCTGCATAACAAAAAGCAGCCTACAACTGTAAGGTCTCTTTCCATTCATCAGCCACCACATCTGTTGCTTGCTTGGACACTGACCAAAATGATTCATTCACGTCTAACATTTATTTTTGGTGAAATACTGGGATTATACAGAAAGGCAATATTTCAAAACTGGGTCTAGAAAACCAAGGGAAGTTGGAAACAACTTCCTCAGCTGAAAACAAACACGGCGTTATATCATTCTGCAGCTTTATTAGAAGGAAGGCAGTAGCCAAGTGAAGCAGCTGGAATCACACTGAAGTCACTCTGAACTCTGCAGATCACTTCATTCTTCCTTCTGCCACAGAGCTCACATCTCTGATTTACAGTGCGTTTCATTCCAAAGAACTAAACGAGGTAGGTCAATATCTCTGTTACATTTTAATCTTTCTCTCCCTTCTAAATAATGTGTTTCTACAGCTACAACACTTGCAGGCAAATCCTGTAAGGTAGTGTAGCATATACTGGGTAAGAGGTTCTTGGAAGAAAGAATGTGACAATCATTTATTTCAAGGATTATTTTGAACCATCCTTGCAGCAAGAAAAAATATGAAAGTATGTGTGAATTTAATTTTTAATCACTTTTGCATGTGCTATATACAATTCAAGGAGTCTTTTATCCTTTCAGAGAATGGTAAGTGACCTTGAACTAAATCTCTTTCTTTCTCTCTTCCCCCCAGCCCGCCTTGTGATTTGGTTTTAATTTTTTATTTGCTTAGGGATAGTGTGTTTCCTATAGCTATAGCAATTCCCAGTATTATTCGGAATAAGTACATCAGTTCTGATCTGAACAGATTCTAGAACACAAACTGGAAATCACTTCAACTTAAGTAGCAGATTAACAAAACAATCTGAAGAATTAGTTTTGAAGAATTAAAAAGGGCTTCTATGATCTGAGCTGGAAGGCGTGTGTGTTTTCCCTAATCATCGTGGAATAAGGTAGGATGTGGATCTAGCTGTCACTGAGTGCATGGGAGCATGTTTCCTAGGAATTGACAAGAAAATTTAGAAGCCTTCTATACTACCACACAGTGAGGCAGGACTAGATTCCACCTTCTGCTCAGACTTGGCGATAGCCCTGTGTCATTGTCCACCTGTAGCCTTTCTAAATGTGATCTTGCAAAGCCAAACAATATCCCAGACCTGTATTTGTAGACTTACAGAAGATGTATAGATTGTGTATGAATTAAAATACATTTGCTTTCTAGCTGAGTAAGATTGTATTACTGAATAATTTTAAGTGTTTATTAATTCATAGCTAAGGAGAAGACAGTGAGTGAGTGTACGTCGGGGTAAAGGAACTTGTCAGACCAGGTGTGTAGAAACTGATTCAGGATTACCTCAGCTGAACTACGAAATGCAAATATTTTGATAACCCAATTTACTTTTGTTTAATGTCACTGCAGTTTCTGCCTGAATTTAAAACATTATCAGCCACTTACACCAGGCAGACAGGATAGAGGTCCTACCAACTTTACTTTAATCCTAGGGATTTTACATGTGCTATGAGTGATATTAGAGCCCACTTTTATTGCGCTTAGAATCTCTTTGAGTGTGGTGTAGTGGAAGTTATTTGACTCTGGAGAGTGAATTTATGGTTTGGATTCTCTAATTGCCTTTATGGAAAGGGATCATAAGTCAGGGAAAATCTATATAAGGATTCCTAGGTAGGATCTGACTACAGATTTTTAGTGCATCAGTGGGGGCAGAGGAAAACTGTTGATGACAATAATGCAATTTGTATGTACTCAATAATGCAATTTGTATGTACTATACATTATAAATTCTTCCTTTTGATTTTAAGAATTTCTTTCTCTGCTGACAACCTAATGAGCAACTTCTGAAATGCTGTTAGATTTGTGTTTATTTCTGATAGATTGATTCAAGAGGAAAATTTATGTTTCCTAATAAAAGCCAGTTGCCTTAAATAATATTATTTTCCTTATGTTTCTTAAAAGCCACTTGAAGTTTGTGATCTGTTCTTAGATACTAATTTTTTATTAATAACTGCTATTCCAAGCACTAAGCAGCTAGTTTTGCAGAGGACTGTAGTCTGTTGAATGGTCTTGTTATTTCCTTATTTATTCATTTTGTCTTATGGAATGTGCCAACAGTTCAGCTGTCTCTCTTACTGTGGTGGCTGGTTGTCTGGCTAATTTTCACTCATTATCTCTGATAATGGTTTGATTTGTGTTCATTCAGTCTGCAGCTAGCAGTTTCACAACAGTGCAGGGCTCTGTTGTTGCTGGCTTTGCAAAAGGGAGCTGAGTGGGAGGAACAGTTTCTCATGGCCTGTTACCAGAAGAAAGGATTGCTGTGACTGGGGTGGGCGGTGTCCGAGAGACCTTCGGTTTTAGAAGGAAAGATGCCATCATGCACGGATCAACTCTCCCACACTTGCTACTGCTTTTTTTTACAGTGTACTTGAGGCTCCTGAGACAAAAAGAAAAATTATGTTTCCTCAGAAGAAACATATAGTACTTCCAGGGGAGCTCAGCTAATTCTGTGCTCTTTGTGTGCTCTGTGCTCAATATGTACCAGAGGTTGAGGACCTGGAGACAGGAGCAAAAAGCCCTGTATCAGCCCACAGCTACTCTTTTACAGAGATAATTTTTTCCGGCTTGTTGCAGCTTTCTTATACTGACCCACCATTTTACTGCATTACAATTCTTTAGATGAACTGAACAGACCTGCTGCAGATACAATACTTTTTCATTAGTGCATGCAAAGGGAAACTAACAAAACTCATTCCTACAAGTCAGGTTTGTTTGCAAGGGTTATCTGCAAAGGCCCGCAAAGGCCAGCGCTCTAGAAGTCTCCAGTCCTTGCCAGGGACATTAGCTAGCAAAGAGTTTGCAGCCTTCTCCTACTTCTCTTCCACAGTCCAGGCTGTCTTGTCCCTTTTTGCTACTTCTTGAAGGATGTATTTCAAGAATCATGAGGCACAAGTATGAAGAACCAGCACCTTTTCCCTCTATCCACGAAAGGTATATTTGCCTCTTCATTCTTTTGGCAAGGTTTGAACTCTGCCTCCAAACCTACCTTTGAATCTACTGTTTGGCTGTGGGCAAGATACTTCTGTTCCTTTCTCTACTTTTCTTGTGTCTGTTTATTCTGTTTAATTACAAACAAGGCAGGAATTGCCTCTCATTATGTGCTTATAATGCCTAGATCCTGTGAGGCTTTGATCTCAAAGGCTAGGAACTTTGAGTACTTTCCCAACATAAAATACTTGCTTCTTTCATCAAGTGTGAGCCTGGCATAGAAGTTTTATTCTCTTCTGAAGCTGTCTAGGTGAGAGAGAGAAAGTGGTCAGTAGTAAGTCCTGTACCATCAATGTAATATCACTTTCTACACTCCCATTTCTTCTTTCTAGTGATCCTCTTTTAATGAGCTTAGCCCCACATCTTTTTAATTAGATGCTTTAGAAATGTTAAGAACCATTGTCTCATTTAGGAAAACCAAGTAACATGAGGTCCTAAACTCTTAACTGAGGGTGTTGCACCATTTCTGGTGGAGTCAAGTGAGAAGTGATTTGCAAAGGTAATATGGGAAGCCTGTAAAACCAGTATCTCCAAGTGCCTAATTTAACACCTTAATCATAGGCGCCTCTATTCTTATCAGTGCTAGGGAGTGTTCCCAATGCCTTATTAGGGAGATGATAGATAAATATCCAACCCTCTTGAAACTGTATTAATAATATGAATTTTTGAGTTTTGCAGGAATACAAGAAGTGCTTATTTTAGCCTTGATCTTAAAGTAAATAAAAGTTAGCTTTGTATGAGTAGGAACATTAGAGTAACACTGATACAGAAGTAGACACCCTTAATTTACTGTACACAGTGATCCTAGTATATTAACTGTGAGGACAAAATAAAGTATGTTATCAGCTGGAATGTTTTGGTTATATACTAGCCATAGTTTGGAATTGGATATTCTGATACACCCATGCAAGAGTATGTGTCAAGAGTAATATCACTGTAGCAATATTACAATCATGCTAGAAGAAACGGGTGATGTAGATTTAATGAAGCAGTAGAATAGACCTAGAAGAACAGAGATCAATTTAGAGGGCAGTACATAACCAAGCACACTGTTAGAAGTGACTGGGAAATTAATAAGTTAAATAGAATAGACTACAAGAAGGCATATTTGAAGAATGAGTTGTGTTGCTAATTTTCTCTGGGGTTAGCTCTTAAGTCTTCTTGTTAAAAGGACTGTAAGTATAACAGATTGTAAGCTATTTTTTATCTTTTAGTAGATAGAGATCTTGTATCTTGCTGGAGAGGGTTATTTTATTTTTTCCATAATGACTTGCAGTAACTTTAGAATGGCTGTTGTCTAACATATGTTTAATTTGCCTTAATCAGTCTGTTGAAACAGTTGTTGATAGTCTGAAAGATATCTCTGCATTCATTCTTTATTCTCTGATCTCACTTTGCTACTTCCTGTTAGGAGGGAGTTGTGGCTAAAGCATGTGTTTGCTGAAGGAATACAACCATTTAAAAGACATGTTCAGAGCGGCATGATCATGTAATGATCATATGAATGCTAGTCAAAATCTTCTTTCATCACAAATACATGAAACAGTTGCAAAGTAAAAATTGCAAATAATTTTTGCATGAAAAACTTAAGAAGCCATGCTTGATTAAAAAGACAAGTATTCATTATCTTATCAATCCAGTCACTGTGAACCTGAGGCACTTAAAAGTTTTAAATGATATCTCCATTATTCTAGGTATGTAGTTGTTATGGTGGCTTACAGGCAAAGAAAATACTCCTGCCATTTGTGGAGGAGTAGAAAACAGGTGAAACTTCCCTGGAACAATACTTCATTAGTGTGCGTATCTTACACGCTGAGGACACCGCCAATATGATATATGGTGTACCATCCGAGAGGTGTGCTTAATGCCTCTGAGGTATGTTCTGGGCCTGCAGAGACAGATTAACATATACAACAAGCAAATGATGGAGATCCAGGTTCCTTTTCTCTTCAGTGTAGAGAAAACAGACCAGAATCTGCAAGGGCTGCCCAGGTCGGTGCTGGCTCCCTCCAACACAGTGGGCACGACGGGGCAGGGGAGAGACTCTCTTCAGGAAGGGGAAGGTCTCCCAGAAGTGCAGCTGTGGTTTCTCTGTTCCATCATGAGTGAGGAGACATTGTTATGTTTAAGAAAGGAGGATGGGGCTGTGGTTGAACCACTAGGCAGAGACTCCAGGTTTAGCACCTGGTTTGATCAGAGACTTCCTGTAGGTCATTCTCAGCCTTCTTGTCTGTAAACCAGACTGATGGTACTTCTCAGTTGAGCCCACTTTCATTGAGGGTTGTGAATACTGAGGTGTTATGACCAGTTATGTAAATACTTTGGCAGTGCTGACACACACAGTATAAGACCATATTTTAAATCACAAGTGGCACTGTTTACCCAAACTTCTATTTCTACCTACTTATAAGAATGCTTAGATCTTCTTTTTTTTTTTTTTTTTTTTTTCCCAGAATGGGGCCATTTTAAGTGCTTCACAGATATCACCTGTCATTTTCTTGACTCTGATATAGTACGTTTGTGGTCACATGATAGGTTTGCAGTGGTTATGGCAACTGCTTATTTTCAAGAGGAATATTAAAAAAGGTATTTCTACTTTTAGCTGTATTAATGGAAGGGAACAAGAGTAGGAGTGAGTGCTAATTGCACGGTTACCAAGTGCCCTCCCCACTCAGTGCTTATCCTGAGGGCATCTGAGTTTTTTTGTCTTTAGCAATGGAAGTCTTGGTGCTTGGGATCAGCATGAAAATAAATCACTTTTGATGATATGCAGTTGTTGGTTGCAGACATTTATGAGTTGCCTGGTTGTGGAAATGGTATGCTGCTCAATTGCAGCAGTTGTCTGGATGATTTGTTATATTCAGGCCAGACCTACTGTAGATACTTTTCCTATTACAGCAGCATTATTTAGATATAAAGTAGGGTTTTCCATTTGTTGCTTAACATTTCTGTGGCAGCAGAAGCGCTGGTCTGAAATAATTTCTTTACCAATATTAACTGAGTCTGCTCTAAAGGGTTTGTCAATCCCACTGTAACACTCACTTTGTGTAAAATGTTATGAAGCTATTATCTGGTCAAATGACTTCAATACCACAGATGAAGTGGTGTGTTATGACTAACAGGGTTATGTTTGGCCTTGCTCAAAGTAAGTTGGTTTTGGCAGAAATTTTAGGAGATGTCTAACTAGTACATTGTGTATGCATTTCTAACACTGCTTCACTGAGAGACGTAATGGATAATGATGGTTATTTGCATTCTTGTCTTGTCTGCTAGAACAAATACATCTATTTCGTGGCTTGAAAAGGTTTCCAGTCACATACCATACTGTTATCACCCACTCTAGTTGTTGAATTCAGGATGGCTTTTAAAGGCATTTTGTTACCATATGTCTAGTGACCATTAAAATGATAGTCAAGAGATAGGCGCTTGTGCATGTGTCTGTGAAAGAGAAAACATACACACAGGCCTTGATTCTGCTTTTGTGTATACAAGCTTAAAACGCTCATTTCCTAGTAGCTTTGTCTGCAGGGCCAGTTTTGGGCTTAAATTACAGCATAGCTGTGATTTAATTTTGTCGCATGGGTGTATCAGGCACTTCCTGCTGTGGGAATGTTTCTACATGGAGGCAAATGGTCATCTTGGCTTTGTTCTTTTGAGGGAGAAATATGAGTTTACGGAAGCTTGTAATCTCATCAGTATTTCTTATGAGTTTTAGGATCTTTTCTTATGTCTTTGTAAAATACTTGCCAGAAATATGTATATACCTCTAACAAACTTGCTCAGCCTTCTGTGTTTTGAACTTTACAGATAAACTACTGGGTGAATTTCATGTTTATGTTTTTGAAGCTAGGTGAATTAAAAATTTAGCACCTCAAAAGTCCCAAGATTTTTTTTTTGAGGACTCTCAAATGAACTGAATATCCAGACAAACTTGCTGAGACCCAGTATGACAAGCAGGCTTTAGGTCACCTTTAGAGAAACTAGTTGTTCTCCAACATTTGATTCTTGCAAATGACAAAGTTGAAGTGAATCAATCAAATAAGGTTTTCTTTAGCCATAGATCATACACAGTGATATGCTCAGAATTATTCATAAAGACATTAAAAGGAGGGTTTGTGTAATATATTCCCTGTATGCAGTTAACTGTTGAGACAGCCAACTCTGCAAACCATAATTTTCCTATTAAGTCAGGACCCATTATTGTGACGTCTGAAATCAATTTAGCTGGCCAGAGGCTCTGAGCAGTGTTTATCACTCTGAACAAACAGATTTTGGGCCTACCACTCAAATATTTGTGTTAACTTTTAACTAACACAGACAGTGAATAAGGTCTTCCCCTGGACCTCTCTGTAAATTTCAAAAGTAATGAGGACCAAATGTGAGAGAGGTTGTGTGGGCTGTAGCCCAAACATGTGGCATAAATTACCATTGTAATTAAGTTGGACCCCAACTTATGTGGTACCCAGGGAACTTTGAATCCCCAGGAAGACTTTGCATTAAGTGAAGTGAGTGGAAATTGCAACTGCTTTGTTTGTTTTCTCCTATTTTAGGCTGAAAACCCAATGTAATTTAATTCCAAAGCCATTCCATTGACCTCAGGGCTGAGCCGTGGAGAGGTCAAACGATTTCCCTGGTCACACAGGATGCACGTGGCATAATCATGCATACAGTCCAAAGTACTGGTCCCATGTCATAACCGTAAGACCATTCTTAGTGTGACAAAAGCTGTTCTATTTTAAGCAGATCCGGTCACTTGTCCAAGTTGTCATTACGGATCAACTTTATGAAATACTGTAATGGTGGCAGAGAAAATGAACTGTAGGTACTTCTAGTGAAAAGCTATGAATAGGTCAATTGAGATCCGATTCTGCAATTCCCTGCTGGCATTCAGAGAAAGACAGTTCATGTAGCACATGGTGAAGTCTCTTCCCAGCAGTTCTGTGGCTTTGCATTTTAGAAATATTTCCTAATGATCTGTATTTCTTGGTAATTCTGTTTTCTGTCCCAGGGTCTAAAAGATACTAGCACCAAGTGCCAGCCTGTGATATTCCTATGAAGTAATTTAGTAATTAACTTCTGTTTTACAGAAGGGGACAGGAAATGAAACCTCCTGGTCAAACGTTCTGAAACCTATTTGCTTAAAATTAAGCAACTATATTCATAATTAAGCAACTGAATCAAGGAGGCTCAGTTTTCAGAGCTGCTTGTGACCTCAGCAAACAGGAACAGACTCCAGTCAAACAACTGCTGAGCGTACACTTTACACAGGCTGTTTACTATTTAAAAAAAAAAAAAAAAAAAGACAGGACGAAATCTAAACTTGGTTATATTCATCCATATGCATACAACACTACTCTGTAACCTGTGGCTGCCCCCAAGTCCTGTTGCCAGGCCTCTAACCACACTTTCCTGTTTATTGAAAAATATTTTCCTCCTTCTGGCTCCTTTCTGCAGCTCCGGACCAGCAGGGACTGAGCCAGTGAACTGCACCAAAACTCCATTACCCTTTCTAGCAGTTGGCCTGAAAGCCAAGCGGAAACTGCTGGCAAAACGTCTTGTTTTCTCTACTGAGCCTCTGTTTGCAGACAGGTTCACGAGAGTCTTTCCAGCCTGGAAATTAGGCCATTTGTCAAAGATCATACAGAAAATCAGTGACAGAATAAGGAATAAGATTTCTTCACTTTCAAGACCTAGACTTGAACTGCAAGACAGTTCTGACTCTGAAAGCTTATTAATAAATAAAAAACAAACTCATGTATTTGAGACTATGTGTGTTTCAGGAACACTGATGTAAACCAGCACAGCTCCACTGGCAATCCCCTACTGCTTATGTTTTTCATGACAGGGCTTAAGACCATGAGTCCTTTTATAGAAGTGCTTCACGTATGTGGATGTCAGAGGTAAAAGTTTCTGGAGGCTTTGCAAATGTAATTGTCAGTCTTTGCTAAGCCCTAGCCACAGAGTCTAGTTTCAGCATCTGTGCACTGGGAGTAATGGTAAGCAATGTTCCTCCTGCTTTTTTGCCTCCACTGCTAAAGAGTTGCTGCACTGGAAGACTAGGAGTTAGAGATAAGGAAAAATACAAGCTTAGAAAAATAATTACATTCTAAAGGTGTGCTCTTTCAATAGAGGGGTTTTAAACTCCAGGAGACTTGGTAAATATTTGGTATTTATTTAGGTATGTTCTCTTTTTCCTGCTATACATCATCTTTGAAATTCTAAATATAAAACTAACATTGTTGGACAGTAGGCAAATGTTTGTTATTGTTACTGTCATTATGTTTTTTTAGCACCATTAGGGGAAAAAAAAAGGTGTGGGAGGAAATGTTTGAATCCAGGTATTGTTGTGTTGTGCTAGATCTTAAAAAACTTAAAAGCGAAATTGATTAGTGACTGGAACACAGGATGTTAATCAGCAAGAGTCCGAAAAATTGGATTTTTTTTCTTTAATTGCATAAATTCGATTTGAAGGTATAGTGCTGTATATAGGCAGATGCTTAAAAATCCAATTATTAACCTGACTGTCCTCTGAAACTGTCCAGATGTAATGCTGTTCCAGATGTTAGTAGTACTGGTCCTTGTTTATACTATTTCTCAGCAGCTGTTAAGCTATTCGAAAAAAATGACTCAGATGGGTGGTACTGGTATTTGAAGCAGAATCTACCCCCAAGGGGCATGTAATTACATAAATGCAGCCCAATAAGTATCATTTTATCAGGACAGCAAACCAAATAACATTCCTTCAGCCTGATGTAAATTACAAAGGGCAAATGTTACCATAGCCTCTTGACAGAATAGACTGTATTGACACTTACTACATTTTTTTTTAATCAAGAGATATAAAATTACAAAACTTTTTTTTATTTTCCCCTTGTCTGTCCATCTACAAATGAGAAATCTGATCCTCCTGATGTGCGCGCACATGCGTAGCTTCACTTGTATGAGTAATCCTTTCAAAATAAGCAAACTACTTTTTTTGGAGGAAAGGTATGTACATGAATACAGGCTTGCAGATGTGGTTCTGCAGGCAGTGTACTCTGGAGACCCTGTTCCTGTTGTTCTTAGCATGCTAAAATTAATGGAATTACAGGAATGCAGGGCTGGGTTCCAAAAGCACAGGCCGAATTTCAGCTTCTGAATGGAGTTAGCGCTCAGAAGTGTACTAGTACAGCTAATGGTCATATCCAGCTCTTGGGGGCAGGTTTTTAGTGCAGCTGAGTCCAGACAGATCATATAGCTTTAAATGATAACAGAATTTAGCAGAATATTTGTTTTGACCATGGCATATACTTTTGTTAGACTGTGGCCATCAGTGCTGTGCTGCAGCTTTGCCTGTAGCATGGAACGGACACATAACTTCCGAGTGTTTTTTCCTGTTCAACCTCTGTTTGCTATCTGTTTTCCCATTCATTTCTTTTTTTTTGGGTCTTTCTTTTGGTTTATATTTTCCTTTCACCACCACCCCCACCCCCCCTTTCTCTCCCTCCCACACTCTTCCTTTGGAGTCTTAGAAGAAAATTCCTATGTGAAAAATCATGTTGTACACGTAAGTTCCAGAAGCTTTTGCAACAGAAAAAAACTTGAGACTGTCATTTTGCCTTAAAAAAGGGAAAAAGGAGGCACGCGTATTTTCATCTATAGCTCTTACAGTGTGTCTTACTCCCCTGGGAAGCTTTATTTTCTTTCATCTATGACCTGTTTCTCAGCTCACTAGTGGAAGAATACCACAACTGTATGTGTTCTTCCTGAAATATGTTCTGTATGTTTCCTCCTCTACATCCTTTACGGTGCTAAGGAAATCTAATACATTGAATATGGCTGAAAATCAGCATTCCCTGGTACAAAGATACATGACAGAGAGGAATAAACCCGTGAACTTGCAGTTGCTGGAGAAATCACTGTCTATGATTTTGTCAACTATAATTTGAGGGGGGGTGTGTGTGGATGGTAATTTTATAAAAAATGGCTTCCTGGCATTTTAACTGCACTTTTTTGTCTACAAAGATGCCTGGTGCTTCTCTGATTTCTAACAGAGATAATCCATAAAATTTGCTTCAAATAGCAATGGAGCAGTAAAACATGAAACCTGACTAGAAAAGAACAGAAAAATCACGCTTCAGTAAAACTTCTGGTCTCCCAGAAATTTATCAGTGGTACTGAGCTCAGTGCTGCGTGTTAAGAAATAAATGTGAGGAAAACAGTTCCTGAAGATTTAAAGTGCTGTCTTGATTTGAGCATTTCTTGAAATGTCTGTGACCAAAATACTGCACAAGCTTTGTGCTAGCAGCTGACAGCTAAAAAGTGATAGATATGTGAAACTAAGTCAGTGTTTTGGGGTTTTTTTATGACCAAGAACTTAAGGGAATTGCAGGTTACTATTTGCAGTGCAGTAAAACATTTGTCCTTTGACTCTTCCATTTCTTTTCTTCCCCAGAAAGCAACTGTGCAACATGACATTTGAAGATTTTGAGAACTACTCTTATTTCTATGACCTGTCTGAGGAAGATGAATCACCCCAGTCCTCCCTCAGCATCGCCCATATGATCTCCCTTTCCTTTTACAGTGTGGCATTTCTGCTGGGAGTGCCAGGTAATGCCATTGTCATCTGGTTTATGGGCTTTAAGTGGGATAAATCTGTTTCTACACTCTGGTTCCTCAACCTGGCCATTGCAGATTTCATTTTTGTTCTCTTCCTGCCCCTCTATATTACATATGTGGCAATGGGCTTCCACTGGCCTTTTGGTAAGTGGCTCTGCAAAATGAACTCCTTCATTGCACTACTTAATATGTTCGCCAGTGTTTTCTTCTTGACATTCATCAGCCTTGACCGCTACGTCCGCCTGGTCCACCCGGTCTTTTCCTACAAGTATCGGACTGTGAGGAACACCCTTATTCTTAGTGGGGTCATTTGGATGTCAGCTGCAATTATTGGTGGCCCTGCCTTATACTTTAGAGACACAGCTACAGTTCTCAACAATGTCACCATTTGCTACAACAACTTCCATATGCATGACAGAGAACTTATTTTGCTGACACATCACATTCTCATTTGGGTGAGGCTTGCATTTGGTTACCTCTTTCCTCTAGTGACCATGGTCATTTGCTACTCCTTGCTGATTGTCAAAGTGAAGAGGAGAACTGTATTGACTTCCAGCAGGCTTTTCTGGACCATCATTGCTGTAGTTGTAGCTTTTTTTGTTTGCTGGACACCGTATCACATATTCAGCATCGTGGAGCTATCTGCTCACCATGACGAAAACTTGCATGACTTACTGCAGGATGGCATTCCCCTCTCCACTGGCCTTGGTTTCATCAACAGTTGCCTCAATCCAATCCTCTATGTTCTGATTAGCAAAAAGTTCCAGGCCCAGGTCAAGACAACAGTCTCTGAGGTGCTAAAATTGGCACTGTGGGAGGTGAGCCGCTCGGGAACTGTCAGCGAGCAGCTGTGGAGCTCAGACAACACCCATGCGCCTGCGCACTATTGTGAAACTGCTCAGTGACTGCTCTTGTCACCATCTCTCTCCAAAACAGCTGACAGGAGATTTGGAGGTGTTCTTGACTTCACATCTGCCAGTCAGATGTGCATCTTTGCATGTACAGTTTTATATAAACGGCTGGCTTAATTGCACTTGCTGCTTTCCTTGAAAGGTTTTTAAAGGACACATCATTTGGGTGTGGTGTACTTGCACTGCACATGCAGCCTGAACTGAAAGTTGTCAGCATAAGTGGAATTGCTCTAACTGGATTTTTGATCAGGAATGTTGTTGTAATCCTGTTGTTTTGTCGTGTTTCCATACCTCATTGATATCGGAAGGGAAGAGCACATAATAAAATTTTTCTTCCTTGCCATCACTGGTAACACTCTTCATAGAGGCATTCTCATCCAGGAGGTTGTGGCCATACATCGGTGGATCACAAGTCTCCTGACTGTCTAGTATTGCCCTAGGTAGGAATCACTCGGCTACATCCCTGCTAAGCAATCTGTCAGTGGCTCCACTCTGCAATTGGAGAGGAATCCCAAGACAGAGAACGCCGAATCACTGCCTTCTCTTGTCAAAAAAGACAAATATGGAAATAAAATCTGTTTTCTCCCAGTGCTCTTTATCTTATACTCAAAACTAAGACAGGAGATGTCCTGCTTTCTGGTCACTTATTCATGTGCTTTTAGCACCACTTGGGTGCAAAATACTAAGCAGATGTTTCATATAGGCATTAGGCTCACTTGAAGTGTGCAAAGAATTAGTGAAAATGTTTCTTACAGAAGCTGAGATTAAAGGCCCCCTGCCATTTGTTCTTTTTCTGTGTTTAAACTTTTGGGCTCAAAGAGGGTTACAACTATCAGTTGTTCGTTATTGCTCTGTCAAAGGTAAAGAAATAGTATAATGTTTTGTTTGCCTTAATGCCAACCTTCAAGAAATGGGCAGAGTGAATTCAACAATATTCTGTTACAAGTCTGTAGCCAACTTTGGACTTCTTTGCCAAATGAGAGGCGAGACAGTACTTCCAGGAAATGGAGTCTGCTCCCATAAGAAAGGTGAAGTAGTCCCAGTTATGCTGTATTCTGTTCCAACTTGTTGCTTGCTGTAGAATCACACATACATCGATGCAAATATATATGCTAAGTGGAGTGGACAGATTTCTGATGCAATACCACTTTAATTAAAAAGTTGAATGTGGGATAAAACTCCACTAGAAGTAAAAGCATAAAACTTTGGGTAAATTTGAACTGGTTTTTCCTTGTTATTGGCCTAGGTATATAGAATAAAACTGCCTTTCAGATAGATAGTTTCAGTGGCCTACCAACACACATAAGTAGCGTTTATACTGTAAGTGAGGCCTTATATGTAAATATATTTGCTTTTGTATAATATATATATATGTATGCATGCCTGAGCACATCTGGTATTGATAGCTGTACAAACAGAAACAGTCTGACTGTGGTCTGTAACTGTTTCTTTGGGCTCTGATTTCACAGTTTGGGAGAGTCAGGCAGGATGAGTGGAATTTCAAGGTATTTCACTTTGGGCTGGAAAGTTGGTAAGCAGCACTCTTCCTTTGAGTCATTTGCTACCTGGTAACATAGTGACTCATCATTAATATTTTTGGCACCGTGCTGCTGAATGTGCCCAAATCAAATGTTTTGCAGTTTTTCTTCACATGTTCCCTGACATCTTTCGAAGAATGATGTATTAGCACTACTCTCCTGACTGTACTCCAAGTGAAGTAATAAAACTTTGTTGTTTCCAAAGAGTGTGTTCATTTGCTTTTCTCAGCAGCAGCATGTGGTGACTGTCCATTCTTAGGACAGCTCCTTCCCAAAGATTTTGGAAGGCGAAAGCCAGCCCTGACCCTTTCCACTACAGGAATTAAGGTTTATGTCAGCTTTCTTCTTGCTTGTCAGCTATGTGAGCACACATATTGCTATATACACTAAAGAGGTTCATTTTCAAATGGGGGAACATACCTGTGCTGTCTTGCATGAATTGCCGGAAAGCCTCACCTGAAGTAGACACCAGAGATAGATACAGACTAGAATTGAATAAGGTCCCAGTCAGTCCTGGTCTATGGAGTTAAGTAGATTAACAATTTTGCGATGTAACTATTACCTCATTCACACCAAGATCAGTTATAGAAGTATCTCCAATTCATTTCTGTAAGAGTAGCGGAAGATACCTAAACAAAACAGATAATGCTCTTAAGTTTCTGTTTCCCAGGCGTATCTGAAGTGATACCAACAGTTCTGTGCTGCTTGGACTGAGGAACACTCGCTCAACCCATTGCAATGGGAAAAAAGCCAGACGAAGGGGATCTATCTCATCATGCCCAAAGCTATTATAAAAAAACACTTCATAGGAAATAGAATCATAGAATCATTTAGGTTGGAAAAGACCTTTAAGATCATCAAGTCCAACCATTAGCTCTATGATCAACCATTCATTCAAGAGTAACAGCTATTGACACGTTTTGTAATAGATGGGTTCTGGTTACTTAACTGCATCCTGAACAGTTTGTACTCCTGAAAGTTGTTACATAGATTAGTTTGTAACCAATACTTTTGTTGAAGCGGTTTTCCCCAGTATTCCTATATTTCACATACTTAAGTTATGGAACTTTCTGCTGATCTTTCTGTTATGGGGTGCACTTGGGATAGAAGGGTCTTGTTTACACCAAGATGATGCTGATTTTTCACAGGCACAATGACATGGGAATAGATCAGCGTGTACCCAAATACTACACAAACCCCCCCTAATATGTGGATTCCGTGGAATTCTCTTGCTCTCCAGCTTTTTTTATTTTGTTCCTGTGCAGCCACCTTCCTTCGGGTGGGCGGGGGGAAATGGACACCACAAAAGAAATCCCAACAGCTGAGGAGTTTGCACATGCATGCTGAGCATAAATGACATACACATGCAAAAATCCAGTGTGGATGGTGTGTAGTACGGTATTTTAGCAAAGTTGCAGTCTATAAATGAAACCATTTTGTCTCCTTAGAGCTTTAATTTCAAGGTCAAGGAAAGAGTTTAAAGGTTAAGAAGCACATTGAAGGGGAGGTCAGAAACAGTGATGGCCAAGGATAATACAAAATACATTTTTGTGGCAGAATTTTTATTTCTTTTTTTTTATTTAGGATGTGGCATTTGCAGATTTCTTGCTTTTAACAGCACCGTGACAGAATTGCTAAAACTAAGCTACATGATTTAGCAGAAGCGACAGCTAGAGGATTGCCACAGAAAGGGCACTGTGCACTAATTACACACGGAATGAAGTTAGGCCTTTAAGAGTTATGTTTATGGAAGGTAGAAATGAAACCTGTAATTATACTCACTTTCAATTCTTTAATCGTCCTTTAGACCTCTGGCAGGCAGATTTTTTTTCCTGAGACAAATTATAAAACAAAGCTCTTACGTAATCTGAAGTTGGCAGACCTCTAAACAAACAGGACCTGCTGTGCCAAATAACCACATACAGATGCACCGTGAAAAAAAGATCAAAAAGAATTATTTTAGCTGCTGCTGTCAGGCTTTGGCACTGACCACCTTCACCTTGGAGCGACCAACACGACACATAAGAGGCTTCCATCTCATGGTCACAATAAATTCTCTCAGTTTACCAGGCAGCCTAGAGGCATGAATTTGTCTAGAAGCTTCACAACTTTGACAGCTTTTACATTTGTATCTTTCCTATGGATAGTTTTTTGGAAAACAATTTAGTTCCAGTATCTTCTTCAATCTTTAAAAGATATAAAAAAAAAAAAATCTAAAAACCAATCTGGAGCCAAGTAAGCAGCTCAAACTGGTGTTAATTATGCCAGTTGATCTTTGCTTTTTAATTGAATGTCTTTGTTTGTTCTAGCCCAGAGCATGCTTCAAGTTTATTATCTAAATATTAAATTACCCACCTGCACCAGTGTAGCCCATGGTCACTGCACCCCATTAATCCCCACACCAGGGGTTGGACAGCCCAGGCCTTTGGAGCCCTGCAGAAGGGGCCTGCCCCCGTCCCCCCTTGCTGCCTTTGGGTTCAGCTACCTTTCCCACCAACATCCCCTTCCCCAGGCTGCTGAAGGTACAAGGGCATACAAGGACCTTGGAATATAAAAGCAGGAACTTTCATCAACACCATTATTTGCTGTACTAATTAAGAAGTCCCAGAAAAAGAGGCCAAGTTTGAAATAATTTCATTGCAAACGTCTTCACACCTCTCTGAGGAAAACAGCTCCAAGTCCACACAGGACATGAGAAGACAGCATGACAGGCTCAGGTCAGATAAAAACGCTACAGACCTTGCCATCTCCCATGCATTGCAGCCCCCCCTGTTGTTTCTAACTTGCACTGTGTTTTTTCCTTAAAGCCATCCCCCCTTCCAGAGGAATTACAGAAATTTCCAAAGACACAACTTCCTCCAAAATGAAGGAAAGGGCATTTCAGGCTTTTAAAGCCATGTAAATGTTAAGTCTGGATTTTCTATTTCCCACTGCTCAAGCTGTTGGGAACTGCAGGGGAACAACCTTGACATTCAGTTTTAACTTCTACCTTACCCATCAACCAAATTTCACATTCCTGAATTGCGATTCCACCATGAGTTTGAATTAACCACAGACAGAGCCCAGTTTTTGCAATTACTTTTATTCTAGATATATCAAGACTTAAATCTTATTGAAAGCAGCTACATCCATTGATTGTACATAATCTTCAAAAGCTGTTATTTTCTCTTCCAGCATATCTGTTCCAACTTTATCATCTTCAACAACGCACTGGATCTGAAGCTTTTTGATACCATAGCCAACCGGTACTAGCTTGGCTAAGAAAAACAAACAAACATTTAATACTCCTTGATTAGTAGAGTCCTTTAAAAATACAAATCTAATATTCAACTGACCCAAGTAGCCTACAGGAATACATAAAACCCATAAGCTGTTCTGTATTACAGACTGCCTAATAAACAACACAGCATTCATTAAAAGGTGGTGGAAAATGGTTTGGTTTTGTGGTTTCCACTCCCTCCTGCCCCCAACCAGTGATGGGGGTGTTATGGGTGTTTTCTTGCTGCATCAGGAGCTGTACAGGGAGATGCAGGATATCAGAGTCCAAGTTATAAAGCTTTTGCCTGTTCATATGGTATCTTAAGAGACCACGCGCTCTCCCCTCTCCCTGCTTTCAAAGTTTCTCCTACTTACAAGATCCCCAGACCAAGCCGTCCGCCTGAATGCTTCGAACACACTCCTCTAGTTTGGCCATGTCTGTCTCATCGTCCCAAGGTTTCACATCAAGCAAGATTGATGATTTGGCAACGACAGCTGGCTCTGGGGGAGGAAAGTCACCATCAAAAGCTAGGAAGTTTTCAACAACTCATGAATATACTTGCAAACTAGCTTTACCAGAACAACTTTTCCGATTTCACCAGCAAGAACCTCCTCACATAGCTGTGACAGGCCTCTCGTACCAATGTACTTTCCCAAAGTATTTAAGCTATGCATATCCCAGTGTTCAAGATGTAGATACATACGTTCTTGAGAAATAGTCTCATAAGAAGACATAAAGAAGCTCATGTTGTTTGTTACATAGGAAGTCCTTTTCAGAGGATCTGAGAAGGAGCTTAAGGCTGTGTAACAGTTTATTTTCCACAGAGGGAATCCTGCAACTGCTACAGTTCTGAACAGTTCCAGACCAGTAGCTGTGGAGGGATATGTGTATTGCAGCCTTTTCTCTAAACTTTTAAAGAAAATCCTGAGGTTCCCTCTTTTCATCTAGAGCACTCAACCTCTGGGTGAGACAAACGAGTATATTAAGCAGGACAAAACCTACGTTAAGGATCCCGTTTGCTATGGGAAAGGCTAAGCTCAGAGGCAATTCAAGCAAAGCTAATTACTCCTGTCTCATTACAGTCAAGTTTATCTATTAAAGTTAATTAGTGTTTCTAGCCATCCTCTTCAAATGCATGAAAATTAACCCAAGCATAAATGATTAGTAATTCTTGGTAGACATACTTTTGGACTTCTTCGATTCATACTGGGCCAGACGTTCTTCCCTCAGTTTCTTTGCTTCTTCACTTTCCTGAAAGACAAATCTGAAGTTACAGAAAAGCACCAAACTGCTCCATCTTTAAAGCATTACCAAACTGACTGGTATCTACTCAGGCAAAAACAAATCATCACAACTGTCAGCCGAAAGATGGTGATTTTTTGTTTTATTCATCATGTAACCAGTCAGAGTTAAAGTCAACAGTTCACCCCATTGCAACGCACTCCTTTCTAACTCTTGAATTTTTACCTTCCAAGCTTTTCTGTTCTGCAAAGACAGCTGAATTTGAGAATTCTGAGTATGATCTGGTGTCAAGGTCACAAATTTAAGTAACTTATAACTGTTAAGGCAAAAACCTGCATAACTTCGCATTTAAGAAAAACCCCAAATGTAATACAAAAAGGCCACAAGTACCTCCTCATCATCAGATCCAAAAAGGTCGATGTCATCATCGTCTTTGCTATCTGTGGCTGCACCTGTTGTGTCCTCAACATCAGCAGGACCGTATTTCCCCAAAGCCTTCTTTACTCCTGGCAAGCTGGAAGAAAGCAACAGACATTAGGAACCTACCCAGAAGTCAACACAAATACCGCCAATTTGTCAATGAACCTGTAAGTGCACTCATAGTAAAAATGCTGTGCTAAAACGTGTATCTAATTCTGCTACTTAAAAGCCAAACCTCCCCAAAGGCAATCCTCAATGCTCCTGACATGCTAGTTGAGACTCCAGCAAACCCCACCTTCGAAGACTGTTCGCCTAGGCTGACATGACCCTGCCCAACATTGCTGCTCCACCTAAGTACATGGCTAGAAAAAGCTTTCTCATTGGAATAATTTGTCTGCATTATGTTCTGTGCAGGAAGAGTTATCGACTTCTGGTTCATGCTTCCCTCAAGTATTTTCATTTGTTTAAAAACTAATAGTGTCAGAAAACACATTGTTAAAAGGCAACTGATCCTTGTGACTTCAGAAGTTTCAGTGAATGCTTTACTCCGCAAGCCAGCTGTCAACAGCACACGAGGGACCAGACCCCCCCGAATTAATCTTCTATAGCTCATACAGTTCTGTAGTCTTAGAATAAGCTCACAGTTCTATTGTTACCGTGAATTGCTCTTATAAGAGTCATAAAACTGGCTTTAGTTTTCAGGAACTACAAGTAGTTTCCATAGAGTGGACTTTGTGAAGCAACTTTTTATCTCAGTCCCCTTTAGCATTATAAGAGGTTCGGAAACAGACTGGTGACTGAGCCACCCAACTTTACAAGAGTTCCCTCCAAACAGGACTGAGGCATACAGAGGAGGCAGCGTAGCAATACTGACACTACCTATGCTGTACCTTTTTAGGGAGGCCTGCAGTCTCCATGGATGTCAATACAGCACCTTTCATGAACACTAAAATCACTAAAAAAGAAAAAAGATAACATTTGCTTTCACATTTCCCCTTCTTTATATGTGCTTCTGCATCGCAAATAATTGATTTTGCTTGATCTTCCAGGACTAAAAACCTGAAGGAACCACTTTTTTCTTATTTATCATCTACACACTGTGTATTTATCTGTAAGAGTCCTGCAATACTTTCTAATCCATTCTGGTGTTGCCTTTACAGGGTCAATTACTGGTAAGTGATTTCCAGCTTTCAGCATAGCCATCTGTGTAGACGGCAGCCACAAAACTCAAGCCTTCCTTATAAGCTTTAGCAGAAATCTCAGGGTCTGAACAGAGACAGCACCAGGTTGCCTAAATTCTAAGTGAGAAGTGTGATGTACTGACAGAAGTCTGCTCTGCTTCTAGAACTGTTCCTGTTCCAGCGGCAACAGAAAAAGCCGTACAGTACTAGTGAAAAAACACCTTTTTGTTCAAACTCGAGAAAACAAATGCAACACTTCGCAGGCCGTTTCGCGCACATATTCTGGTTTCGCAGTTTAACCATACCTTGCCTTTTGCTTTTCATACGACTTAATATGATTGTACCACCGAAGAGCATGAAACAAGTCTGCAGGAGGTGGGACAGCGATTGCTTCAAAGACTGCTATATCAGCCTGAGAAGGGACGTACCTGCGGAGAATAAGCCGAAGTTAACCCCCTTCCTCGGTGCACGCAGGAAGACGAGAAGCAGCAGCAGCAGCAG
>NW_009259524.1:511138-511718 GCF_000687185.1 Egretta garzetta
GCCCGCGCCCTCAGCCCGCCCGCCGCGCAAAGAGGCCCAGCGGCCCCTGCGCCGCCTTTATATAGCGGGCGGGAGCGAGTCGTTGCTTTCACGCACATATATCCTTCCGCAAGGATGAACGGCGAAGTAGTTCCTTACGGGTTGGCTGCTGCAGCGCAGGGCCTGCGGCGGGCAGGGCACCAGAGGGGCGGGGGAGGATGGGAGTAATAAGCGTGAAGTTAGCGATAAAGCCCAGGAAGCTTTTCGGTGTTACGAGGCCACTGTAACATTCCCTTGCACTGGGGCTCCCTCCTCCCGCCCCCCCCATCGCAGGCACCAGCGGAAGTTGCCGGAGTTGGACGAAGCAAGAAGCGGAAGGAGACGGAAATTGCCGAGGGTTACGTATCTGACGGTGGCCGAGAAGGCTTTGGGAGAACGGCGGAAATTGCCGAGTGCCATCGTTCGGCGGTAATCTGACGGAAATCCCCGAAGCGATCAGTTCCGAAGATTGCCGAACGCGCGCGTCAGGAAGCTGGGGCTGCCCGCTCCGGAGATTGCCGAAGGAGGCTCCGGGGCGCAGCGGGAAGGCCCGAGGCCGCCG
>NW_009259524.1:512167-534602 GCF_000687185.1 Egretta garzetta
GCCCGTTCCCGACCGCTGCTCTGCCTTCGCCCGTCCTGCTGGCCGCTCTTGCAGAGCCGGCGGCTTGAGCTAGGCTGCCAGCTGTTTGTCGTCGTGACCTGCACCGTTGTTGCTGTAAGGTGACATACGTATATGAAGTATAGGTATTTATGAAAGGAGAGCCACGTCTTGTAGTTTAAGAAAGCAGCTGCTTCTTCCTCTGTACTTATAGGCACCTATATACGTTTTTTTGCAGCTGGTACAGAAGTTTTTCCACTGCCTGTTTTAAAACCTGTCAGCAAACGTTTAAACTAATAAAAACTCAGTGCTGTTTTCTTTCTTACCAAAGCACCATGTTTCGACTACCTGCACTCCGCAGAACCCTAGTTGGGGTCGCCCAGTCCTCCAAAGTGTGTGGTAAGTGTCTCTTGTTTACGCTTCTGTAGATGGTGGTATAGCTAACGTATGTGTAATTGACTTACTGAAGGGCACGCATACATACTTCATTTGCAGTTATGGAATTCTATGTTGTGCTGTTTATAGAACTGGAATTGTATCAGTACTGTTTTAACTGTGAAGATAAGGAGCGTGAGGTTTGATGGTTTGCATCTAGCAGTAACTGAAAGTTTTGGGTTTTGTTTTCTTTCTTTTCCATGTCTCTCAGGACGTACAACTGCAACAGCAGCCAGCAACCAAATAGAGGTGTTTGTGGATGGTCATCCTGTATTGGTGAACCCAGGAACCACAGTACTTCAGGTGTGGGGAGTGGCATCCTGAATTTGTCTTGGACTCCCCAGATCACTTCTGGGCAGCCTGTTCTATTCTCTATGTCAAAAAAATCCCCTTTGCATTGTTTTTTGCAATTCTTTAGGGGTGTTTTCACTGACTGTGATACAATTTCACATGGTAGAAATCCTGTGGACAGTTCACTGTTTGAAAAAGGAGCATCTGCCATGATTGCCTGGAAGAAGATGCATGCAGCTTCAATCCCAGCTGCAAAGATTTATGCAATGCAATAACAGACTTTGACAAATTCTGGCTCTGAACTCAGAACCTGTTAATTTTGTATCTTATTAAAGGGGTGTCTCAGGTAAATTAGGGATTGTCTCCTTTTGGTTATTAGTTCTTATGATTCAGAATGCTGATCCTTTGCATCAGAAAAATTAGATCTTGTTAGTTTTGTTTTTTTATTGATTTCAGTGGTGTTTGTTCTGGCAGGCATAGTTAGCACTATGGCATAGATCCCATCAGCCATAGGGATTTTGTGCAGGAAAGGCCATCTTCATCTGTTCATTGGAAATCTGTCATCTCTGTCCTTCTACCTCTTCTTCAGGCATGTCATGGAAGGATGTTTCTGAGTTTGGGGTTCTACTGAAGTTGCAGATTGACTATCCTCCAGTGCCTTTATAGAGAGTATCCATGTTGTTAAATTATCAGAAGTCGTTGTGCCCATTGTTGTTTCCTTTAGAATTTTCAAATTGTCCTCTTTTATGCACTTCTCTTTAAATAGTGCATGCTTTTTCTAAAAAGTTATTTTTATTGCTAGTGTCCTATCTATGAGAGAGAATTCTCTCTGTTCTTGGAGGAAAGAATGAAAGAGAGGTCAGTTCTCATTTCTTCAATCAGTTACAAATTTTGGAAAAAATATATTTGTATTTGATAACCTGACATGTTTCTGCTTGATCACTATTTTTTATTTACAGTCACTTCTTAAGATGAAAGGTTGAATGCATTATATTCCAGAGCACTAAGCCTGTTATTCTTTGAAAAACTGAATACTGTTTTAAGAGGTGGAACTGGAAGGTCTAACTGAAATTTAATTTTTCTTTGTTTCTTATTCTTTATAGGCCTGTGAAAAAGCTGGAATTCAGATACCTCGTTTTTGTTACCATGATCGTCTCTCTGTTGCTGGAAACTGTAGGATGTGTCTTGTGGAAATAGAGAAAGCTCCCAAGGTATTGTTTCATAGGAATTACAATTTTCTGCTGTGCTTAGGGCCTAGTTTAAATCTTGTAAATAATTGCTTGTGGTATCATTAGCACACACTGTTGCATTCAGCTGCTGGAAGCAGGTTTTTCCCTTCTTCCCACTGGCCCGCAGTGATTGCCTATGGATTAAAGTTAGTTCTCAGGCTTCTACGGATTATCTTGCTTCTGGACGTGAGCATTTGATAGGTGTGCATTTTCAGTCAGATATATTTTTATTTTCTGTAATTCAGGCTTCAACTGCTCATTTTCAGCTGATATTGCACAAATAGTAAACTTCAGATACTGTATGAATTCGGGTGCAGGATTATTGTTAGCAGGTTTGTTCTAAGTAGAGATTGCGGTTACTTATTAGTTTATATTTAAAA
This sequence comes from Egretta garzetta, assembly GCF_000687185.1. NCBI lineage: Eukaryota > Metazoa > Chordata > Aves > Pelecaniformes > Ardeidae > Egretta > Egretta garzetta. Next base: position 514,500 of record NW_009259524.1, read on the forward strand.
GCATTATGTACCATTCATGTCTGTTGTAAAACAGTAATTGACTTCAGGATCAAAGGCTGTCTTCAGCAGTATTAAGAAATCTGGTGCAGATAGTTGAGGCATTCTTTTGGAGTTATGTCTTGTATTAGACATTTATATTCACATATAAAACTCCTTAGCTCACCTCAACTTGAATTCCATGGTTTGAGCTTTGTGTCTCTGGGAATGTTGGCATGTTACTAAAGATGGAAGTCACGATGATCTATCTTATGACGTAATTGCAAAGTAGGAAGGATTAGTTTTCTGAGCAGGAGTTTTTGTTAATTTTGCAGTCATCTTGTGAAAATGTCTATTCCAAGACTCTCTGTATAGGCTTTGTCCAAATGAATGTCTAAAATTATTCATACTTTGAGCTTTGGTTCTAGAGGTTTTCCAGATCTCTGCTGAATCTCTTTGATTTGCCTTATGTCTGTTACAACTGACTTTCTTCTTCCTATTAACTACTTGAATTGGAGCCCAAAAGTGTAAATTTTTCAACTTTAAAAATTAATAAATCACAACTAATTAACCTTTTTATATAGCAGATTATTAATAAATATGGCTTCTAGTGTCTTTATTGGTTAGATTTTCTTCTTTTTTTTTCCCTTTGCAGGTACCTTTTTATTTCTACAACATGCTAAATTAGTAACATGTCTTTGGGGGGGGGGAAGCAGGAGTTTGGGGTTTGTGCCCATTTTGAGAAGAAATATGTTGTGTTCATGCTTGCCTTTTTATGATGATTGCAGCCAGTTGCTGCTTGTGCCATGCCAGTTATGAAGGGCTGGAACATACTGACAAACTCTGAGAAGTCCAGGAAAGCAAGGTACCTTTCTTTTAGCTTCCTATAGCTGATCAGCTGTACTATCTGCTAAATGATGTAAAGTTGACATTAACTTTAATTCCTGAACCCAACAGAGAGGGTGTAATGGAGTTCCTGCTGGCAAATCACCCATTGGACTGTCCTATCTGTGATCAGGGTGGAGAATGTGATCTACAGGTACAACATCCAATTACATTGTGTAGACTTGTGTATTAATACTTTTGTCTTAGGTAAAATTGTGCTTTCTGGCAGCCTGGATATGTCTGTTTTCTGTTGTCTGTTCTAGGATCAATCGATGATGTTTGGCAGTGATAGGAGTAGATTTAGAGAGGGAAAGCGTGCTGTGGAGGACAAGAACATTGGCCCGTTAGTCAAAACAATCATGACTCGGTGTATACAGTGCACTCGATGTATCAGGTAATGTCCTTTATTTTTCACTGGAGAGAGTACAGAGCAGGTGTATTTATGTCAGTTTGTTACTTGTGAAATAAACACTGTGAGAGGCAGTCAATTTTTTTTACTTCTTTTCTGACTGTACTTAAGAATTTTACTTCTGGTAGGGACTAGTTTCCCAGAGCTACCAGACAGCTGTCATGCAGGAAATAGAGGGAGATGGCCAAAACATGAAGGTGAAATCTGAATTCTGCAGGGCAGAACTGGTCCCGTGACATTACTGCCAGAATGGTTTTTAAAACATTAAGTGACTTCCTCAACCACAGCAGCAAGATTTATTTATTCTTGACAACCTCTGGTAGCTGTATTTATGCTGTTCTGCAGTCCTGAGATTCAGTGCCAGCGAACTTGAGACAGATGGAAAACAATACAATGTACCCGCCTGGTTCTAGAAGGAACTTGTTTGCTAGGAGTAATCTTGGGTTCAGACTGTGAAATTCAATGAGCGCTGAACTGCTCTGTTTTTTCATTTAATTCTACCTAGTTTTTGTAGTCCTGTCTGAATGAAATTCTGCAAATGTATAGTCCTGTATGTGATGGCACAGATTAATGCATCTAAACAACTGTTTTCTTCTTTCAGGTGTATGAACTAAGGCTAATGATTTGCCTTAGGAAAATAAGATAAGGGTTGAAAAATGTGCTATGTTGCTGTTGTACATTCCAGATTTGTTTTTTGTTCTTTTTGCATCTACCAGGTTTGCTAGTGAGGTTGCAGGGGTAGATGACTTGGGAACAACTGGAAGAGGAAATGATATGCAAGTTGGTACTTACGTTGAAAAAATGTTCATGTCTGAGTTATCAGGAAATATAATTGACATCTGCCCAGTTGGTGCTCTTACCTCCAAGCCATATGCCTTTACTGCACGCCCATGGGAGACAAGGTATGTATCTTAACTCATACTGAAGATGCAGCTTTTTCTGTTTCCATCATACACTTTATCTTAGAATATGTCCATCTATGATACCGAGGGTTTTCTCTGATCTTTATTCTCTGTGGTTTTGTTGTAGACTTCTCCATAGACTGAATCTAACACAAATTCTGTTATTTACTCACAGCTCATTCAAGCAAAGGAAGAATATTACCATTTGTAGACTACTCTTCCCTTATTTTTACTGTAAAATGCTTTGGACTTGTAGATTGTGTTGATTGCTCAGTAAAAAAATATGTATACAGGAAAATTCAAATTCATTAACTCAGTAATTGTTGAGGATATTATTTAAAATATCTTGTGAAACTAAGCCCTTATATGTATATCTAAAGCTAAACGTACAGCACTTTATTTTTGCTGTTTCCTTTGTTATGCAGTCTGCTGCTTTTATATAGAAAACTGCAAATGGTTTATTTGTTCTTCTGAACAGGAAGGTAGAGTCAATTGATGTTCTTGATGCAGTTGGAAGCAACATCGTAGTGAGCACGAGAACTGGAGAAGTGATGAGAATTTTGCCAAGGCTGCATGAAGATATCAACGAGGAATGGATATCTGACAAAACAAGGTGTGTGGGAGGTGTTTGTATCCACATGCATGCTTACGCACCCATTAAAGGTACACTTTGCAGAACCAGAAATGTGGACAGTAATCTGACTTCTGGATTCCACTGTTAATATTGTAAAGCTATAGTGAAGAATAATTGGTAAAACATGTTTTTAATACTGTAGTTGAAGTTACTGAGTTTTCTAATGTTTTAATTTTTGTAGCCTTTTTCTTTACAGTAACTTTTTATCTGTATCAGATTTTTTGCTTGTTTTTGAGAAGGGAAAGTTAAACTTTCAGTGGAAATATTTCTTGTGCTTCTCTTTTCTAATCATTGCAAGCTGTTAGAAAACTCAGTCTTAGAAAATATTTAACATGCACAATTATCTTCGTGTTTGCTCTTTAATAATATTAGTGGTGTTCACTTAGGTTTGCTTATGATGGTCTGAAGCGTCAGAGACTTACTCAGCCAATGATCAAAAATGAGAAAGGATTATTTGTTTATGCCTCATGGGAGGATGTATTAACTCGTGTTGCTGGTGTGGTAAGAACAATTTTCACTATATGTAGTGTAAAATTAATTTCTAAAGCTGGACATATTACAATGATCAATATGAAAACAGTCATATAGAAAAGGGATTTTTTTCTTTAAGGCTAGAGAGGAGCATTTGCCTTCTAATCTGTTGTATTTCCACTTAAATGTCGTCTTTTTAATATTATTTGCTGTTTCATGGATTAGACCATCTGAAGAACTTTGCTGTATCATGATTTCATTTGGGGCATTACTTTTATTTAAATAGGAAACTAAGCTGTACCTTCAGTACCTAGGAGGAAACAACTTCCCTGAATTACTCTGATCTAGCTGAAGACTTCTTTAAATTTATTTAAACTGTGCTATCACCACTTTTGCCATCAAAGCCATTAATTCTGTATTACTTATATCTGAATTGTCCTTGCCTTGGTGCTTTCTCTGTGTGGTGATTGATTCTGCTGCTCAAATGAAGTGCTGCATGGCTGCTCTGGATTTTGATTAAAAATTGTATGTAGGACAAAGTAGAATTGAAAAACTGTAATGGAACTTTTCCTCATGCATGTTTTTGCCTATGGTACAGTAGCAGGATTTGTTAGAAAAGCTATTGCTTCTCAGATAATACCTTTGAGTTGAGTTTACTACCTGAGCTTGTATTACGGAAGTTTGTATTCTGTTTGCATTGTAGCTTTGTTAAAATAAAAGCATTCACCAGTCTTCCTCTCCTCACCACACCAAATGAGAATTAGCCACATCTGAGCAATAACTCAAGTGGGAGAGACTCACACAGAATACAGAGAGCTGTTTTTTGGTTATCATGAGTTCTGAAGGGGCTGGATTTGCTGCCTTACAGAGTCAGACACTGCTGATCGGTTTGTGCTACTCCAGGCCAGTGGATTGTGCTGCTGGCTTTGGCACATCCCAATGTAACAAACATTTACCTGGGCCAAATGGGAATTTATTTCAATGGTTTCTTTTGCTTATGTTTATACTTTCTCTCTTTCCAGCTACAGGCTGTGAAAGGTGAGGAAGTAGCAGCAATTGTAGGAGGACTGGTGGATGCAGAAGCGCTAATAGCTCTGAAAGACTTATTGAATAGAGTAAACTGTGATACGCTCTGCACCGAAGAGGTCTTCCCTACTGCTGGAGCTGGGTAAGAGTTGAGGCAATACTGTAGTTAGTATGTTGATAAACTTTCCTGTCTGCAAGTCATTTCATGGTAAGATTTTGAAATGACCAAGGATAACAATTGCTGATGCGTTAGGAGGTTTTGTTTGAATTTACAGTGTTCATTTATAGAGAGTATTTATGAATTCACATTCATACATAGTCTCACAGGAAGGGTTGCACACTTTACTGTCGAGGCTGCTGCAGTTTAACAGTAGACTACTGAAAGTCAGTTGTAAGTTGGATAATTTTGTCTATTTGTGTTGTGAAAACTATAGTACAATTATGACCTTGTAAACTAGCAGACTAAGTTTGTGAAGGCGGAAAATAACTGTAAATGTAGGAAGTATCCACACTATAATTCCTTTAATGTTTTTCTGTCTCTGATACTCATGAGAGAGAAAAACTCTTACTTTTTATTTGGGTTAGTAATGTGAATTGAGAAATCTCTTCTTCCCCTTTCTCCTCCAGAGATAGAAAAATATTTTGAGCATCTAGAATCTTTACCACATCTTCATTCCTTCCCTTTCCTGAATTCTCATCCTCTTACTTTATTAAATCTTTTTGTTACAGCACAGATTTACGCTCTAACTACCTGCTTAATACCAAGATTGCTGGAGTGGAGGAGGCAGATGTCCTGCTTCTGGTTGGCACCAACCCACGCTTTGAGGCACCGCTTTTCAATGCTAGAATTCGAAAGAGGTCTGTATTCCTTGGTGGTGAATAAGCACGCAAAAAAATCCATCTGGATTTGATAAAATGCTCAGATGGAGATGCAGGCAGTAAGTTGAGAGCGTTCATCCAGATGGACTCACTGGATTTGGCGATACACGTGTAGAAAAAGGGGTTCTCTTCTCCCTGTAGTATATAACTATGTTTTGTTCATTCTCACTTTGACATTTTATGTAAGTTCACATACTTGGACAATTATTCATTTATTACATTGCACAGACACCTCAGACTTCCTGTCTTACAGAAGTTTGTTAAAGCATATTCCTTAAAGAATCCTTTTCAGCATTGGTTTTCTGCTTTTTGTATTGCTGTGACAAATCAGACTTGCTGATTTTAGAAGCTGTCATTGAATTTTAACATTTTCTTTGGCAAGTAATGTGGCTTTTGCAAACTTTTGAACATAGCTACCAACAAGATATGTCAGCAGGAGACAACTGAAGTTTATAAAAGCCCTGTCCTTCTTAATGCTGGGATCTCCAAAATACATAATTTTAAACCATAGTGGCCTTACAATTTTGAGAGGAAAAAAAGCAATTAAATTTATGAATTATTCATATATTTTTATAAGTTTGTGCTATGAGAAGCTGCAAAAAAGGAAAAATTTCTAACCAGCTGAATTTTTCTCCATTTATGTAAGAAATACTGGATTTCTAAAACTGTGAGCACTGTCAAATTCATAGAATCATTTAGGTTGGAAAAGACCTTTAAGATTGTAGAGTCCAACTGTTAACCTAAACCTGCCATCCCACTACTAAACCATGTCCCTAACCACCACATCTACCCGTCTTTTAAATACATCCAGGGATAGAGACTCAACCACTTCCTTGGCCAGCCTGTTCCAATGCTTGTCAACCCTTTCCGTGAAGAAATTTTTCCTGATGTCCAATCTAAACCTTCCCTGGCGCAACTTGAGGCCATTTTCCTCTTGTTCTATTGGCTCTGTTACTTGGGAGAAGAGACTGACGCCCACCTCACTACAGCCTCTTTTCAGGCAGTTGTAGAGAGTGATAAGGTCTCCCCTCAGCCTCCTCTTCTCCAGACTAAACAGCCCAAGTTCCCTCAGCCGCTCCTCATAAGACTTGTGCTCCAGACCCCTCACCAGCTTCATTGCCCCTCCCTGGACACGCTCCAGCAACGCAACGTCTTTCTTGTAGTGAGGGGCCCAAAACTGAACCCAGTATTTGAGGTGTGGCCTCACCACTGCCACTTCCCTAGTCCTGCTGGCCATGCTGTTTCTGACACAAGAAATTCTTTCCTCCTACAAATGACTTTTAACTTAAATTCTGAAGTGACTTAATTCTGAAGTGACTTAATAGTTAAGCTAAATAAACTTAATAGTAGCTGTAGGTGTGGGGTTTTTTTGTTTGGTTTGGTTTTGCCTAACACTGGAAAAGATGGTTTAAAGTTGTAGCACCTCATTTTGTGCAACTTTTTTTTCCACTGAATTGGCGAAAGTTTGAGGGGAGAGGGAAATTAAGCTATGAACTTCTTTTGTAAGGTGTATTGCTGTACTGGTCCTAGAGTATACATAGAGAAACAGTCCTAAAAAAAACTTAAGCTTGTTTAACAGTCGGAATAATGTTAAACTGCATGTTACCAAAACAATGAATGCCGTTTAAATTCCTTTGAAAGAATTTGCATCCTATTGCAAATTATTGCTAAAATTATAATTAGTGGCTTTGGTTGAGTAACACTCTGTATTTCTTTGATTTTTATAAAATGTTTGCTGTGTTTTCAGCTGGCTTCACAATGACTTGCAAGTGGCCCTTGTTGGCTCTTCTGTGAATTTGACTTACACATATGATCATCTAGGAGAGTCCCCACAGATACTTCAGGACATTGCTTCTGGAAAACATGCATTCTCCAAGGTACACACAACTTCAGAGTGTGACTGTTAAATTTCAGATTTATTGAATAATAATATGAATTCCCCACAGAGAGATTTGAAGAGAAATACCAGGTTGTATATGAGGTTATTTGCTTTTAATCAAATTCTGAGATGAGGTAATGACCCAGTGTGCATCAAGTATGTGTGAACTGTTTAATATATTCAGGTGTGTAAAACTTTGCAATGCAGGAAACTCCTGAAATATTTCTTGATATAAAACAGGCTGTTTCAGCCACTGCTGTTTCCACTTAAATGTCTGGTTATCAAGAGTATAGTTCCGTATTGACTGGTTAGCATACTGCTTACAGCAGTTTCTCTTGGCTTTACCTCTAAATGAAACAATAACCATGTCAGAACTGTACCTTTGCATGGAAGACTTATGTAGAAATTACAGGATTTTATTACATTATCTGTACCAAGAACTGTCTTCAGAGCCTTGGAATTAATTTCTTGGTTCTTTACTTGCACAGGTCCTCGACCAGGCCAAAAAGCCCATGGTGGTGGTAGGTAGTGCAGCACTGCAGCGCAGTGATGGAGCAGCTATCCATGCTGCCGTTTCCACCATTGCACAAAATGCCAGGACTAAGAGTGGTGTTGGTTCTGATTGGAAAGTCATGAACATCCTCCACAGGTTTGCTTTAAAGCTTTTTTGGGAGCCACTTTCATTCATGCTGGGCCTATACAAGTTACCACAATGTATGTGTGGAGATTTTGTTGTGTACACACAAGCGGCTTACGAGGTTAGAACCTGTAGGGAATGTAAGAAATAGAGGTACAAACTAGCAGAAACTTTTTAATAAAAATGGGTTCCTTGACCTGGCAAGCTTTTCAGGCTCTCCATGAGATTTTATTAATCTACTGCATGTAAATGTAGAATTTAAAGTTTAAATTTAGAGGTATAGAATAGAAGAGAGCTTAATAACATACCACAGTGCTCAGTAGAATGTACAGCAGACCAGTGTCACTTGCTAAATGATTGCTTTTTATCTAGAGGAAGTAAAACGAACAAAATGGGAAGAGTATTTAAATAATACGGTTTCTTACAATAATCCTTTTACTGTGCAGTTTCTTAACTGAGTAGTTGACAGGAAAGCTTCAAAGCTTTTTATTTGAGGGCTTTTGTTCTTAGTTATTCAGTTTATTGGGATATTATCCCTCTTAATAGGTAAGCTTCTCTTGGGACAGTTCTTCCCCACTCTCTTTCTAGAATTCTGTCAAATTGACAACCTCTGTAAAGGAAAAATTATTTCAGCAAATGTAGTGGTGTTCAGATTCAGAGACTCAACAAAGTCCTTCTGCCAAAAGCAGTTTCATTGATGCAAAACTACTATAGCAAGAGCAGGGCTTGGACCTCTGTAGGGAACTTGAATATAAAATCTTGCTGTTGAAACTGAAACGCTTAATACCAAAACATTGATGAGTTAAAGAACACTCGTGATACCTTTTTTACATGTAGTTTGGCAGTCTTTCATATTACTTTCATACTTTTGGTCCACCATCATCTCTACTTTAAGTGTAAAAAGCAACTTAACTTATTGGACCCTGTATGTCTGACTATGTCAGACAAACATGAGTAACACTGAAAGATGTGTACTCTACAGAGAATCTTTTTTTCTTAAATATAATTGTAAATATGGCACCTGATTACGCAGGATTGTGCAAAACTGTTTCTTTGGAAAAGAAAAAGAGTGACAGAAAACAAGAGTGATTATTTCATGCTTTTAAAAGTATGTGTGAATAAATGAACAGTGATGAAATAGTGGTCTTAAGTCTTAGATGCTTCAGAGTACCTGATGGTCCAGTAGCTGGTCTTTCTTTCATCTTCCATGTGCATGGCCTACATTAAAGGCCTATTGGGTTCAATTCACAGCTGAAATGTGAACCTTGATGTTCCAGATGACAAGTGAGCTGCCTGCCACTAGGCCCTGACCTGGAATATCTGCTTTTATTTTTGCTATGCCATCTTAAATAGGTGAGATTTCCTGTGAAAACTTCAAATGACGTCAGTTGGTCAAAATGCGAAACCAGCCTGATACTCTGTCAAATACTCTCAAAATTTTCACCTGCCTTTATGCTTCATTTTTGTCCTGTTACTGTTTGAGACCTCATATCTCTCCTAAATATTTAGTCAAAAAAAAAAGTTAGGTCTATTCTGATGGGAGAGGGAGAATTCTGAAATAACTTAAAGTCATAATGTGTTTGTTCCTACAGGGTTGCAAGCCAGGTAGCTGCTTTGGATCTGGGTTTCAAACCAGGAGTGGAGGCAATTAGGAAAAATCCTCCCAAAGTATTGTACCTCTTGGGAGCAGATTCAGGTTGTATAACACGTCAGGATTTGCCAAAGGACTGTTTTATCATCTATCAAGGTAATTAGTACATGTAAATTAAGAAATGTTGCTATCTAATAGCTGGAGAGAAAGCCTAAACAGTGGCATATTCTTACAAACCTTTGATATGACCCTTTGATAAATTCTAGCCTTTATTTTCTGCCAAGAAATGGAACTTTCAACACATAACTGAGATACTGGTTACCTATTTCTTAGATAAAAATGAGAAACTGTTGATGAGTAATAAGGGAATATAAACCAGTTTGGTCTTTTGGAGCATAGTTTCAAGCCTGGCAGACAACAGGGTGTTGGTTCCTAGCTGTTCTATCATACCAAAACGTGGTCTTATCTTAATTCAATAAGCATCCGTGTTCCAGGAGCCCCCCCAAAGCTGAGTAAGACTGAGCTATCATTTACTACTGCTTGTAGTCCATTCATTCTCCCCAAAGTATTAGGCAAGTCAGCCTCAGACCATCAGCCTAATAGCGCTTATATTACTGGTTAAGCGAATCTTCAAAATTCCTTTTTTCTGAGAACACAGAAATTCTGTATTGTGTTAGTAAAGCATTTATTTTTATTTTGACTGGCGTCTTAACATGGTTGTATACTGTTTCCTCTTTCCATGTATTTAGGACATCATGGGGATGTGGGGGCTCCCATGGCTGATATTATTCTCCCAGGAGCAGCATATACAGAGAAGGCGGCCACATACGTGAATACTGAGGGTAGGGCCCAGCAGACAAGAGTAGCAGTAACACCTCCTGGGATGGCAAGGGAAGACTGGAGAATTATTAGAGCTGTCTCTGAGGTATCGGTGCTCTTAAAAATTGCATCTATTAAAAGTATACCAAGAGGTTAAGTTCCTTCCATATTGAAAAGTGTTTCCAAAAAAAGAGGTACATTTTCAGGGAAATGCATGGCTGTACTCTTAAGAAGTAATGTTTTGTATTGAATCCTTTGTTACTTCTGTGAGGATAGCACTAACATTGTAGCTGCTGTATGCTATTGGAATGCATAATGGGTGAAGCTTTGCAAATTGTGCTGATCTTCGTGAAGCGCTTTAGAGGAAAATGGTGGGAGGACGCAGTTCTTGCTTTCTAAAAAGAAAACAGCATCAACTCTGAGGACAGGATCTGGTATCATTAGATAAAATGTGTGCTTACTAGTCACTGGGAAAAAGATGCATGAATAATTGCATCAACTTTTACCACATTTGGTGGTAAGCTAGGGAAGGTAAAGGTGGCATCTGTATGGAAGGAGGAAAGTACTTCTTGTCTTCTCTTTTTTTCCTTTGTACAGCAAAGAGGACAGCCTAGTTTTTAACATGGGGAGTTCTTAACTGCAGGCATCAGAAGTCCAACAGAATACTGTGACTTTGCTTCAGTTTGTACATTATAACTGCCTATGTTTTCAGGAGTATAGATTTTTCCTGATTTTACTTTAGGTATGTTAATGGATTGATAATCTAAAGCACTATGTATTAAATCCCTAGATTTGATGGCATTTCTTTCTGTTAATCTCTTAGTTGGCTGGTATGACTTTGCCTTATGAGAACCTTGATCAAATACGGAAGCGTTTAGAAGAAGTATCTCCTAATCTGGTTCGATACGATGATGTGGAAGAGGCCAACTACTTCAAACAGGCAAATGAATTGTCAAAGGTAACCAAGACAGAAGCATATGGGCATGATTTAGTGCTGTTACATAGCCTGATGCTTTTTAAAAGAAATGGGCCTTCTTCATATGTAGTACAAGGATCCTTTGACCTGCCCCCGAATGCAGAATCCATTAAACAAATGCTTTGGTAACAAGTACCTATATAAAGTTAACACTACTTTTTTTTTTTTTTTTTTTTTCCTGCCCCCACCCCGGCCACAGTTAGTGAAGCAACAGCTTCTTGCTGATCCTCTTGTTCCACCTCAGCTCACAATAAAAGACTTTTATATGACAGGTATGTATAGTATGTCCTTTCCATTCTTACATAAGCAATACATTTCACTTGGCTTTACAGTAAGATTCTTACGAGGCATTTAAAGCTTTCCACTAAGATATGTAGGATTTGAGTCTTTTGAAGAAACAAAATTTTCCAGTAAGATTGTCTGGAATTTGCATAAAGCACAGACTATTGGACTATACTTTCAACTAAGCAATTTTCTTGACCCTCTTTGTATGCAGTTCTGTACTAAATCTTTTTTTATATTGTGCCTGTGTGTAATTCTGAAAATGAACAGTTAAAACACACTAACATGTGTTTGGATTTTCTTTTCCCCAGATTCAATCAGCAGAGCATCCCAGACAATGGCCAAGTGTGTGAAAGCTGTTGTTGAAGGCGCTCACGCAGTAGATGAGCCAGCCAGCTGCTAGAGACTAATCAGCCTGCTACCACCTCCACCCAAGTACTTGTTGCAGTTAACTGCTGTGACTGATATTTCTTTTTTCCAAAATCTATTTGCTAGGTCATTGTATTTTTCTTCATTCACATTTTCATCAGTTCAAATAGTCCCACAATATTACAGGACTTGTGTCTGAGAGAACACACAGCACTCAACTTACTGTACCCAGAGGCAGAGTCCATGATGGTTGTATACAAATAAATTATAATACCAAACAATCCATTACCTGTGTAATTCATGTAGCTCATGCTTCTTGCATGAAAAGAACTCAGTAAGCAATTCAGACTCAGTAAACCTTGATTTGTTAGGAACAAGTCTACATGGCAAAAATACTAGATTGTAACCTGCTTCCAGCCTATCCAGGTATCTTAATTTTAAGCACTGGTGAGAGTGTGAACATGCTATTTTTGTAATGCACTTTCAGAGCAAGTTGTCCCTCTTTTTAGTCAAGCATACCTGGTTTATGCCAATGTTCAGAACTAACACTGCTGTAGATATTTGTTTCTCCATTTCAGTTGAGAAACTACTCATGGAGGAAATAAAAAAACATTTTGATGTCATGAAAAAGAAAAGCAATTTTCACACAGCTTCCTCACGTTGAACTGCTTTAAATATTTAGCAAAAAGATAAAGGCCTTTAGCTACACCAGTTCAAATACAGAAAAGATTGCAGAGTAGTTCCTCTGTGTGCTGATCTTCTTATAGCAAAGTGGGGGAAGGTGGTGTGTGTGGTGGTTGGTTTTGGGTTTGGTGGGGTTTTTTTAAGCTTCAGAATTACTTCAGTGGCTCTCTTGTGTTGGTTAGTGTAAGTTTGGAAGAAGGATAGCTTCCTCTTCAACAGGCTACTAGGGTAATAAGGTTTAGAGTAATCCTTCCAAGAATCATGCAAATGGGAAGAGTATCATAAAACCATTACTTCCAACTTCATTAAAAAACCAAAACCAACTTAATTTTGCATGCGGAGAAGCTACATTTTCCAGTATAGAATACTAATGAGTGCATGACTGCTGCTATAGAAGCCTTAGCTTTACAGAATTCCTTTTTTCTTCTATGCTTGAAATTTTTCAGTAACAAGCAAGTAATTCTTTAAAAATTGTTTTCCTTCTGCCCAGAAAGAAAAGTTTTCCTGGTTATCCTTGTATAACTCAGCATCCTTACACTAGCTAAGTCGTAAATCTTGGACGTTGTTTGACTCAGCCTGCCATCTTCCACTTACCAACAGGGTCAGTTCTCTTGGTGGTACAAAATAAAGGCAACTAGTGTCACATGTGTGACCAAGTACAGCATAAAACCTTCATGTCTTTGTGGAATGTTACTTCTAAGAGGGTTTTATGGCAGGGACACAGCAGAAGAAGAATGTGCGTGAGAACATATGCCAAAAGCAAGGCAGTTGGCTCTTCTCACAGATGGTAGGCTTAAGAGGGAAGGGTGTAGCTGAATCCTATATTCAGTAAAACATTTGGTTCTCAGGTTCCTAGGATGAAAACCTTATTTTTTTCCTGAATAATCCATGTTGTACAAACACAGAGGAATAATTTCAGATGTGCAAGAAGTCAGTTATCGCTTTTTCACCTCAAAATTTATAAAATTCAAAAGCTTTAGAGAGTTTATTTACCTTAAATGTTATAATATTATTTAACTCTGGGAGTATGGGAGCTCTGGCACACATTACTTTCTGGGGTTTTTTTGAAAGCTGTGCATCCTTCAGTTAGTGTATAGAGGAGATCCTTATTTCTATTCAAAAAGCGTCCTGCCCTTATCTTGAAAGGCAACAAGGATACGAAGTACACATGGTGCTGTCTGTCTTCCTTCTGCCCTCTTTCCCACCTAACTAATCACAGAATATAGAACTTTTTGGCCAAACTTGGTAATAGCAACAAGGCTCTCCACAAATTTGACTGTTGGGAACTAGATAGTAAAGACAAATCTAAATAAGCATTCTTATCAACTGAGTGTACAGTGTAGCCCTTCCCTTATCTCTTCTGTTTGTTCTGGTGGCTGGACAGTCAGGGCACGTGGACTTTTGCCCAGCCCAGCAATAAAAGGATAGTAGGGGTCTGCAAAGGAACGGCAGTGATGTAGCCTGGGCAAAGTATTGGAACAGAAATCCACAGAAACAGGGCGATTCATGCAACTTAGTTTTGTTTATTTAAAAAAAAAAAAAGTTAACAGTGCTACTACTTGCTGGTTCTGAAGCTGCAGCCTCAGATTAAAGCAGAACATTATGAGAAGGTGGCAATGAAGATCTGGGATGACAGGAGATGAACATGCTCCAAGTATTGTTCTTGACTGCTAAAGTAAGAGCTTATTAGCTAGGTGATGCGTTGCCTGAATGGTCCGTTCTGCTGATACAGCTAATCTCCAAATGCAGTGTTGGTGGCTGCATTTACCCAGATTGTTGGGGTGTGGGCAGAGAATTTACTGTGCTTTATTTTCAAGCTAAAACCAGAACTGAAGGGAGATTTAATTCCCCAAATGCAGCCCTAGTACCACCTGGTGGCCAACTGGCAGAATTTCTCACCGGTTGCATTGCCAGTTCGGTCCAGTAGCCTTCATCTCGCTTCTTCCTGTATGCTCCTGCCTGTGCAGGCAGCACAGAAGGCAGAGCAATGTGTCTGGGAGAGAGATGGATGTGTTTAGTCATCAAGCATCCTCTTCTCTCAACAGAGCACTGTCTGAGCTCGTGCATGCAAGCAATTAACCCCAAACATGGCTTAGATAAAAACTTGCTTTTATGTAGTCTTGTCTTCAGCAGAAGGTTGTGGGGAGCGGAGAAGGAAAAGGGTGTGTTAATTCAAGGTAAAACCCTGCTAAACTCTTATATTTTTGAGCAAGTTTAGGCCAGATTAACACCAACAGTCAGATTAAAGAGAAACAAACTTTGTCTAAATACTGCAGGCAGATTTAAGCATCTAAGTCTAAAGCTGTGATCTTAAAACAAACTATTTATTTTATTTTTTTTAAAACCCGTCCGATAGCTACTTTCCTGGAAGCACCAGCATTCCATGGGTACATCCCTACAGTTCTAGAGGGAGACTGATTTAAATCCTGGGCAATTTAGTGAGCTGCTTCAATAAAAAGAAACCAGACAATGTGGTCCCAAATGGAAGTCAAGTCAAACTGAGGTATGTTCTTGAGCACGACTCCGAAACAGCCAACAAAACTAGGCCATTCATAAAAATAGTTGTAACTGACTCATTTTTTTAACGTATTTTGAAGCATAGCTCAAGGCAGAAAAGGAAGTGTCTCTAGCATTTCCCCAGGAAGTAAAAGGTTTGGGAGCAATGCCTCTTCTGAGGCTGCTAGATTCTTGCAAGACAGTGGCTGCTGCCTGCTTGGTTGGGGGATGCACTATATGTTGCTGTTGAAGCTGACAGAAAAGCAGCTTGGATTCATAGAGCTAAATAAAAAGCAGAGCGGCAGCGTGGCATCAGCCTTAATCAAAGAGAAAAGGTAGTAAAACCCCATCTCCATCGCCGTCCCCACACGCCTGCTCCTCGTAAAAGTCCAAACAATGGCTAAGCCAAAACATCCTCTCCCAAAACAAGACAGTCTCTTAATAATGATTTGTTTTGTTGTCCTTCAAATATGCAATTAGATGAAGTCACCTTCAGTGATGAAGAGTTGAAAGACTGACTCTATCAAGGCACTGGCAGGACACGAACAGAAAAAATGCTAACAAGCAAACCGATATAAGAGGACTTAATTGTGACTACCATCATGGAAAAAATCAGCAGCAAGTAAGCAGGGAATTATGGAGAGCATCTAAAAGTTAAGGACTTCACTGACAACTGAAGTAAGCTTTTTATCAGGAGTACAAGAGCATGTTTTATGGAGTAAGTCTTCCCAGAGTTATCAGAGAAGTTGCTTTGCTCAAGAAGCAGTTTTTAAATGCCTATTAAAAACCCCACAAACCCATTATTAATTTATTAATAGATATTAATAGATTATTATTATTCATAAAATGTCAAATAGGCACAGGTTCCTTTGGGAACGCAATGCTGACGTTTACAGAGAGTCACAAGGAAAACCTTGTTCAGAAACAAACACCAAATCCTTTGCTGTGAGAGGGGGGCTTACACAAGTCACAATCCTCTCCCTTGTGTAAGGTTTTATCCAAAAGACACTTTAAAATAATGCAATTAGCTGATGGAATGATGTCAGCAATGTGTACCCAGTACCTGGGTATCCCCAGCTCCCCACAGCTGAGTGCAACAGAGGAACGGCAGAGAGAGTCGTAAGAGACTTATATAAAACCTTGCGATTCACGCTCTGAGTGACTCCACAGTCAGCAAAGCCTGCTATGCTAAACACTGTTAATAAATGTTTTCCTCTGGCTACACGCAAGCATCCATTCACAGTGCCTAATGCTGAGAAGCCTACTGAGATTCAGAGGCCTATCTGCATAGCAAGACATAATAGCTTGTAGAGATACTTCCCCACTCTGATGCTAATACTGAATTTTGAATATACTTAACTAATATTTCAAAGAAATAATTTTATTTCTTCTTGTTGCTGTCTGTGCACCTGTGTCTGTGTTTGAAATGGATCAGAGATGAGAACCATGCATCAGAAAGAAACATACTAAGAGCAAAAAGCTTCACGTATTACAAATAGCACTCAAAATCCACGGGTATCTCATGACCCTAGACACTACTTAAGCCTTACGCTTTGATGTTAGCTCAACTCCAACTATTTTTAAAAAATCCTCTCCTGCATGCTTTTTCTTTCTGAATTACCCATTACAGGATATTCCACACCTTTGTTTGAAGCATCTTATACTGGCTACTCTCAGAAGCTGAAGAGATCGTTGATTTGGTCCAGAGTGGGAATTCTCATCTTTCCAATTTGCAGTGATGACCAAGACCCGCTCTAACCTGAATGTAAATGAGTAACCAAACTAACAGCAGAAAGAAGGACTGCTGATAAAGTGCGTAGCTTAACTGCTACAATTCAGTTAATGAAATATCAATGGACAGAAGCAGATAGTAAACGTACAATAGTATACTTTGAATTAACAGTGGGCTTCTCAGTAAAATGGGACTGTATTAGAGCACTCTGCTGGGACAGTTTATTCCATTCGTCTTCTATTTAAAGAAGTCTCCACAGGTGCCCATTGTGTACTCTGGACAACCTTCCCATGATTAACAGTCTTACTATTTTGTCTTTGCTGAGCTTTAGGAAGACAATACCATTTATTTAACGCAGATTAAAATACACATTGATAACGAAGAACTGATTAGTTAAGACTTAGTTAATTAGTATTTTCAGTACAGTTCACTATCAATTAGTAATATTATCATGCAATAGCTAGCATACAAGTGCTCCCAATTGGTTAAATAACTATACTCCTACTGAAATTCACAGCAAAATTCCCATTGCTCAAATAAATGTTAATGAAGCCCCTAAGACTCAGGAAAACAAGGCCAGTCATCTGTGCTTTGTGTTGCTTTGCTAGCATTTATGACTTTAAATGAAGTAAAGCAAAGTTCCTCTGTTCTCCATATGGCTTGTCCTATACTTTCAGCTGTGCTATCTGCCATGTAGGAGTGCACTAAAACAAGGGTTTGAAGGGGTTTAGCAGCCAAATGAAGAACTGAATTTATGCCGTAACTTGGGTGCACTTGCTAGAGAAAAATCCTTAGACTGTAGACGATGTTTTTAGTATAGGGACTCTTACTTCAATGTTTGGAAAAGTGGCAAAAAGCATGCCAGTTATCAAATACATACTACTGCAGCAGACAGGATAACTGAAATTCAGATATGAGACAACGACTGCAATAAAATTTCCATGTTAAAGAATTGTTGAAAACTAAGAATAAGCATTTTTCCATACTACTATTATCCTGGGCTTTAATGGTTAGCTTGACCCCAGAGCTTACCACAATTAAATAAACCAATACCACATAAAACTGCTGCTCAAGACATTGCTTAGAATGTGTCTAAGCATAATTTTGGTTTTTATTTAATTCGCCACCCTTTTCCGTGCTTAAACGCCTAAAGACAAGATCTTCTATACAAATGCGGCTCTATATATGACCATAAAGTCTCCAATGAACATCTACACACTTAGAGTTGCTCCTCCCCTTCACAATATTCACCTGCATTTTAAATAAATTGCCGATCCCTTTCAAGAGCATTTGAAGACATTGGAACTGTCTCCTCAGAACGCATGTGGACTTCAAGGAATAATACCAAGACACTGACATTGTAACACTTTGCCGAAAAACCCAGGCTCTTCACCACAGGCACAGGGTCTAAGTGACACTCCAGAAATTCCTGAGGTCTGCACTGGGTGAGCATATGACCTTGGGAGAGAGTCAAGGTTCATTTCTTGATGCAGCCTCCTCCACTAACTCAACCTAAAGCTTCTATTCCATTACTTTTATTAGACTCACAAAGCTTATTCACTATGTCACTGCCCTCTGTCTCACTATTAATACCAGTGAGACGCATCGTCAAAGTATGCCTCATTAGCGAGAAACTAGTGATTTAGGGAACATTAATGTTCTTTGACCACTCTGTGTGTACAATACATTTACTGGCTGGAGCAGTTGGTCCAGGGATGCCGCCACTTTAAAGTCAAGGCAGACAGACCTATTCTGTAATAAAGAAATGGAATTTCCAGAATACAGTTCTTCACCTTGTACAGGGGATGTTTCTTCTTTCGGGTTTACACACTGCCCTTGTACAGGAGTCTCAGAGTCCAATTTGTTCTCCAACCTAATTTCAGAGTACTGCTCTACTCTATCAAAATGATGCATCTCCCAGCTTAAGAATCTTGTCCATAAACAAGCCTTTTTTTAAATCTTCGTTTAATTCCACTCACTAAAGCTAGCAGACTTTGCTCCTGTAGGGTGTTACTGTGTAACATTTTGTTAGCAGCAAAAACAATTACAATAATATTTGCAATTTTTAGTAAATTACTGAAAAGCAAATCCTTTTAATCCTCTCGGGTAAATAAACAAAGTTGTGTTAAATAAATTCCTCTACCCATAATGTGCAGATTTTAATTTCCCTGTTGAATGATTACACAATAGTCAC
Organism: Egretta garzetta; assembly: GCF_000687185.1. Classification (NCBI taxonomy): domain Eukaryota; kingdom Metazoa; phylum Chordata; class Aves; order Pelecaniformes; family Ardeidae; genus Egretta; species Egretta garzetta. The sequence goes on from NW_009259524.1 coordinate 533,341, forward strand.
GTAACTAAGATCTAGTAAATTTTACCACTTTACTTTGTCCTGCTTAAAAGGATTCAGTATTTTTTTGTACAAGACACTAAAAAACATCCCATTTCGGTTTTCCTATCCCAAATGAGATTCAGAACGTTTCTCCTTTCCCTTAGCACTAAGCTCCTGGCTTTGAAACTAACACACATCAAATAGATCTCAGGAGGTCACCAAAATATGTAATGCTATGATGATGAATGTTTAAATTTAGGCATGCAAGTAATCCGATTAAAGGCAGTATCTGTGAAGTCAAGCACATAAGCCAAAGAAAGGGTTTAATATTGTTTCTGTGTTCAGGTTCTCAAGTGCCTTCACAGCCATTTCTCTAATGTGTTGTATCATCTGCATCCCATTTAAAAAAAATACTAAGGTACCCCTCAGTGTGCTGTACAGATATTCTCAAGAGTACCACAGAAAGACTCGGGATATACCAGTTGTACACGGTATGACTCTCTTTCTAAAACACTAAAAATTTCTTAATAGTGCAATAAAGAGAACTAAGTTGAATTATAGTTGAATTATACTGAGCTACTGAATTACAGTTAAAAGTAGCAATTCTCTTGTTTAACATAATACTAGATACAAGAAACCACTTAGTGCAGAAACCTGAATTCAGTACGCTAGCAAAACCCTAACGACTTGGTAAGAGTTTTATGCAAGTAAGTGTTGAGCGATTCTTCAAACACTTCTGAATTATTCATCAGGCCTGCAAGCTCTTGCAGACTGGGGTTTGAGAATTTGGTCCTTTATTTATTTAGAATAAAAGAAAAGGAAATATTAGTTTACACTACATTTGTTGAATTTCTGAATCCAGCGAGATAATTTATTTGTAATATTTCAAAAGGGCTTTTTTTAATCATCCCATATATGACCAACATTTGTAATCCCTGTCATTCATGTAATGATTTTTAGATATAGAACATAAAAGTATTTTTTGTTTAAATATCTTACAAAAAGAATCATTATACTCCATGTTCCAAAGCACAAAATAATGACTGGTAAGATTACGAAGTACCCTAACTATTGCATTACTTCTATACAAAATCTTTTAATATACAATATAGGAGTAACATTCTTGATTATTTTTTGGTTTTCAAATACCAGAGCAGAATAATGCATTTAATGGATTAATAATCCGATACAGAAAAACACCTCCTATGCACCAACTCCATAGAACACAACACTGGATTATTCAAATATGCTAGGTAGACTAACTATAATTTAAAACAATTCCT
>NW_009259524.1:534635-536639 GCF_000687185.1 Egretta garzetta
TGAACAAAAAATACACAGTTTGACACAAAGACCAGCTGACTTTTAATTATACTAGAATTCAAGCTGATTTATCTAAATGAAAATCCACTATAAACACAAAACCGACACTCACTACACTAGCTAGGCAAACTCACAAAGTATGTTTCAAAACCGGAATGTATCTAAACTCAAGAATTATTATTTTTTTTTTAAGATTACAGTAACTGAGCTAAAACAACATATTTAAGATTTGACAGAGGAGGGGGAGAGGTTGATAACATACTAATTTGATATCTTCATTCATATGACCTTAGTCTGACTGCAGTTCAATTAACCCACACTACCTGAATAATTTTTACAATGGAAAAAACGTGAACTTTTTTTTCTGTATAACTCATTAGTTTCCTAATTATTTCCTCTTCCTTCAGGACAAATAAAAAGGCATCTTTGTAGCTCATCTCTAAACAGGGCTGTGCATAATCCTATTTCAAGAAACATTATGATATATCTGCTGAATACAGTGATCAGTGTCTTCACCTATAGATACACGGTAGCACCTCACATTGTTTTGACAGCATTTCATACATTTTTTACAAGCTAATAAAAATATCTGCAACAAAGAAAAACATGACTCTCTTATATTACAAGATACCGTAGTATAAATTAATAGCATTTCTCAACTCTGTACAAAGATGAAGTCAGGAATAACAGTATTCATAAATATCAGGAACAAAGCTCCCAAATCAAAACAGTAACTTAAAAAGAACCAAAACAGATTTTAGAAGGCTACAAAGTGCTTTGAAAATATTAAAACCAAAATTCAACTATTGCTTTCAAATTTCTTGCTGAGCTTTATTTTTTCACATCCCATCCTGAAGGGCAGACAATACTAAATTTATGACAGATTAGCAGAATTTCTCAGATATATATCACAGGTTCCACTCACCTGCATTAAATCCCCCCTAGCTTCTCCACAGGGCCTACCCTACTGGGGGGGGGGGGAAGCGCTATTTTTTCCTATCTGTACATTAAATTTTATTTACAACCCCTTGAGAGAGAGAAAGACATAACGGTACAGTTATACCAAACTATCCCACATCAATCTCAGCTGTTCTACTGAGAGTACAAGTACCATAAAGAAGTTACACAAACTTTCACAATTACGCATTAATTTTTAAAACTATCACACAATGACAAAAAAAGTTATCAACTGTATAAATTACAGGAAAAAAATACGAATTTTTAGTTTTTAAAGAAAAACAAAGTTACTAAAAATATATTTTTTACCGTACCTCTTTTTAATTTTTTTTTTCCCAGAAAGCTGATCTTACCAGGTTATAAAGAAAATTATTTCTTCAGCCTCATGCCTTTGTATTTTATTTTTATTTAAAATAAAAAGTCACATAAATGATAAAAAATTTGGTTTTGGCCATTTGGCTCCCTCCCCCAAATTGACACTTTATAAAAACCTTCTGTACTTCTTTTCCTCCTCCCTCTCTCCCTCTCTACTACCTTCAAGATGGTAGGAAAGTTGTTGTTTTGGAGGGCAGAGGAGCCGCTCTCTGATGTTATGTCCTCTCAGTGCCTGTAGTGGTGCTGTAGGAGGCTGCTGGCTCTCTTCTTGAGCAGCCCCAGCAGCCCTGCCTTCTTTGCTGGAGAATATATTCAGGGATTCCCCTTAATAATCACCTACCCTCTGAGCACTTTGTAGTTTTAAAATAATAAAGAGCCCCCAAAGCTTCCTCCCCACAAAAAGCAGGATCTTCTCAGAGCCAGGGGGGCAGCAGCTCCTCAGCACAGAGCCCGAACCCATTCCCAGTCCCTCTGCTGGGGAGGAAACTCTGATCTGTCAGCCCAACAGAGGGAAAGGGGGGAGAGGAGAGAGAGGAGAAAAAAAAAGCAGCTGGAAAGGTAAGCCAGGCCCGGCCTGCATCCCCGGGCTCGCGTAGCGCGGCAGGCGGTGCGAAGGGTGTAGGGCGGGCGGGGAGGCGGGCTACGCGAGGCCGGGGATCGGCCGGGGCGGTG
>NW_009259524.1:537476-541025 GCF_000687185.1 Egretta garzetta
ACTGCCCCAGGACCGGTCGGCGTTAGCGGGACGGGGGCAACAGCCCGCGGCCAGGGGACGGGGTAGCCTCAGCGGCCCCTACACAGCAAGGGCCGTGTTTGGACTCGGGCACTGGCCCTCTCTCATGTCAACACTGGGGGACCCTAGTTGTCCCCACAGGCCGGGGTCCCACTGGGGTAGGGGGGTCCCCCCTGTGAGGTGCCGCTGCCCCCCAGGACTGAAAATGAAAGGATCCTTTTTTTTCAGGGAAAGGAACGTCTGGTAGTTGTGAAGTGAGTCCACTGGAAAACCCACCAACGCGCTTCACCCCGCACAGGTGAAATAGCTCCGGGTTCTAATGCGGGAGGTGTCTGGTTTTTGGTCAAATGTTCCTTAATATGTCTTTTAGCTCAAAATGCTAATGACTTTGTGCAGGTAACCTCAAATGAATTTTGGAAATGACAGTAATGCTCACCTTAAAGCCTTATGTTATACTATCTGATTAAAATATGCAGATCTATAGTTAGTTCTAACTTTGTTACTTAACAACATACGATGAAGGTTTATTTTAAGGCTGTTCCCAATTTTTGAGGATTGGTAGACTTAAAAAGAAAATTGGCAGATTTAGGGCAACACATCATTCCCCTGTAGGCGAGTGCCCTCTCCTATGGGCACCCCTGTACTGGCAGTGTTTCACGGTAAGGCCGTATCCACCAGGTACCGCTGCTGATTGATGAACAGGAGTGCTTGTGTTTTGTATGATGCTGTCACTTAAAACCTGGTGACATTTTTGCAGTCATCTTCAGCCTTTTATGTGACTTGTTTGTAATGCATATGTACATCAGACAAGCTTTATTAATTTTAAAGCTAAATTATCTACTGAAAGCAACCCAAAATTTACTTAGCGGGAGTTATTTTGATGTTTCAATATTTTTATGGTGAGTGAATGAATTTATACATAGGGCCTGGTCCTACAGAGTTGCATGTACCGTGTTCTCACACTATGGTAAATCCTCAGGAGGTACAAATTTATTGTGATACCATATTGAAACTTGGATAGCTTATAACTGCTAAAAGGCTGCTCTGTGAGGAGCTCTACTGCTGTATTTTATTTATTGAGTATTCCCACTGAAGCTGGAATGATATTCCTGTACTGTGTGAAAATAAGCTTGTTTGTCTTTGCAGCATTGGGACTAAAAATAAGACTAAAGTATTTTGTTTAACCTCATATGCAAGTGCAGGTTATCTGTTATTTGAATAAATAGAAGACATGGACTTACAGCCTTTTTTTCATTCGAGTACAGATGCAAGGTATGCTGTGGTATGTTTAGTCTCTGCTTTCTCTCAGGATCATGGTTTTGATATTTGAGATAAGGTTTTAAAGTGCTTTTCTGCAATGTTGCAATGGCCTAAATGTTCCATTTGTTGCTGCATCTGAAGGCCGCCTTTCTGCAGCCTCGCTTGCCCTGGCAAAACCTGGGCCTGTTTATAGCCACATTGAAATAAGCGTGCTTCTGTGCAAGCACGAGAATCTGCCTCTGAGGATGTGATTGCAGGACTGGGGCCTGAGACCTTCTGCTCAAATAGAGAAATCCTTGTTCAAAAGAATTCCAAAGATACGGAGCCCGTCTTGAAACTTGGGTCAGGAATAGCCATGTTTAGGAAATTATTTTACTGAAAACTATAGGAATGTGCTCTTAGCGACAGTTATGAATCTTCCTGCTTAACATCTTTTCTCTTTAGAAATTCTTTTGAAGTTTCTAAAATTCTTAGTCTTAAATGTTTGTTGTTTTTTAGGCTTTGGGCTGTCTTTGTCATGTTTTATTTAAGGTACTATTTATCAGATGGGTGAATCAGCTGAAATTTAAATTTTTGCTTAGATTCATTTTGTGTAGGAAAACAAAAAGAAGAACCTGTTCAATTTTGGAACAAAAAGAGTTATTTTCCTTCCTCTTAGTTATGTTTTCTGCTGTTGACTAAAACTTGTTACAAATCCATGAGTTCTCTAGCCATTATTATTATTAGGAGTAATACTTAAATTTAATTCTGTGTTTATTGCATTATATTCTGAAGCATAATCTACATTATCAGTATTGCCTAAAATATCCTGCTGCTTTTCTGTTGATATATTGGACATCCTTATGCAATATAAACTGCCTTTTTGCAGAGTTGAAGTAATAAGCTTTCTGAAAAGGCAGAATGAGGACAATGTTGCTGCTTCTGTCTTCCTAGGTAGATTTTAACGTATGAAAAAAAGTAGTCCAAAATATGATTCCAGGTGGTAACTAAAAACGCCTAGTAAGATGGTAACATTAAGTGCCTTGGTCAGTCAGGGTACTTGAATGTGTGTACAGTACCTTGGCTTGTGCAGGGCTCTTCAGAGATCTTCTGGAGTAAGGATTGTGCTCTAGTTAATAAAAGTGTTCCCTACAGGAACTCTTGTAGTTGACTTTGGTTCCTTCCCAGTGTTTTCTGCCTCAATTTGGATGCTTTTACTAACAAAAAGACTCTTGTTTCCAGAATTACAGCAGGCTTGGTTTGGTAGCTGAGCGTAGTAGAGAACTGAGCTGTTAAATGACCAGAACTAAGCCAAAGTTATGGTTAGATCACAGAATGGGGACAGAAGTTACAACTTTGTGGTGTTGATGTCAACCACAATCAGATGTGGTGCAGCTTCTCTTGATAGAACAGGGCGCTTCACAGAGAGGTACTGGTTGCCTAAAGTCTTTTAGTATGAAATAAAAAAAAAAGGAATGTTTTTGCTTTCTCTCTAATAGCATAGTTTTCACTAATAGTACCTGAAAGGTTTTAGTGTAAAGTAGCTTTAAGTGCATGCCTCTTTGCAATGATATTTATGGTCTGTGTTCATCTCTGTGTGGATGAAATTCCATGTTGCCCAGACATCTTAAAATCTATGTATTTACTGTTAGTTTCAGCAACAGGGTCAGACAGTGGCAACGCAGTGAATTGTTCTTCTTGGTCAAGTTGAAGAATGAACAGAACTACTATTTATGCTATTTGTGTTTGTGGAAAAGCTGAGGTTCTTGGAAATCTGTGTTCTGCTTCTGGCCCCAAGCTGATGGTTTTGGAAGCATATGTAGATGATTGTACCTTGTCTGTGAGATGTCATGAACACACCAAGCAATTTAACATGAAATCTGTCCTAGTATTAGCAAATGCAAAACACCATACTTAATACCTCTTTTTGTTTGGATGCAATGTGTGAAGCTCTGAGCTCAGTCCTCTTAATTATACATCTTTTAACCACCGACATAACAATTGCCTTGCAATTTACAATGCATTTGGGGATTCCATTGCCTAAAAGGGTCTTACGTACGTTGAATGTCAAGTTCTGAGCATACGTTTAAGAATGTGTCCAACCCACATGACTTTATATAGTCCAATATTTTTAGCACAGTGTTTTCTCAAAATTACTGGTTGAGTTTTGGGGCTATGATGCTTTGGGCTTTCTAATAGTGACTAGGCCATTAACTTCTCTGTGGACTACAGATGACGTCAGGTACCAAATTTCTGTGTGACATAATGCTGATATTCAGTATGGTCTAGCAA
>NW_009259524.1:541083-554128 GCF_000687185.1 Egretta garzetta
ACTGTTTAACTGCTTTGGGAGAGGGTATGTGGAGCGCAGAGCTACAGCTTTGTTGTCTTGGAGCTGATGTGCACTGCAAGGGAACTGATTATGTCTGCTTGCCAGTTCTAAAAGCAGTTGGGAGCTGGCTTCTTCCTGTGCCTGACAGCAGGTACTGATGGTTGCGCAGGTGTGTACCTGTGTGTATTTAAGTCTTTCGTTTCTCTTTTTACAGTCACTTTGCAAACCACCTTCTGTTGTCTTACGGACCACCGGTGGCTGCACTCAGCAGGACAAGCAGCTCTGCTCTGACTGATGATGTCGCTGAGCACAGCTTTGCTCTGTGTCCTGCCTGTCCTTCCTATAAAGCCTTGCTGGGATGCTAAGTTTGTTGCTCTTCACATGTCCAGTTAGGGCTTTTGCCAGGGGGAGGAGATTTTCTTCTAGTCAACTGCTCAGGAATAAAAAATAGGAGAAGTGGAGAAATGAATATGTTACCAAATCACAAGTGTTAGCGGTAACCTCAGAAGAATGTAAGAAATACCCTGCTGGGTCAGACCAGGGATCAATCCAACCTACTGTTCTGTGTTGGGCAGTAGGAATAATTGATGCTATTTAGGAAGAGCATGAAAGCCCAGCTGCTTTTTAGTGTTTTCTTCTCTTATTCCTCCAACATCTGTATTTGTTAAATTAGGCTTACTAGCAGTACATCACTTGTGTCCCTATTTTCTATGAACTTTTCTATTGTCTTTTTGAACTTGATGATACTGTTTGCTTCCACAGCCTCCCATGACAGCAAGTTTCAGTAGTTCACTACCTGTGAGTAGTAAAAATGAAGAAATACTAAAGTTTTGAGTCAATCTCTTGCTAGCTTCACCAAGTACCCCTGGTTCTAATATTGCATTATATGGTTCTATATTCACCTTACCCGCTACCATGATTTTTTTAAACCTCATTCATGTCTTACATCATTTGGCAATGGCACATGTTTTTGGGTTTTCTTCTGTTCTTTGCCCTGTTGCTTCTGACTAACTCAAAGTCTTTTATTTAGATGCAGTTGTTTAAGGAAAATCTAGGTTCTTCAAGAAGCAGCTGGTTTGTCATTCATGGGTTGTGGCTAAAGCCGGTTTGAGCATATGCAGGCATAAAACAGCTTCCAGAAAGTTTTGTACCCTGATATTTTTGCAGTGAAGTACAGCTGCTTAAGCATTTGATTTTTCCAGGGGAAGTCCATGTTTCCGTCATCTCTTACTGAATCCTGTGGGACAAAAATAATTTCTTCCCCACCCACTATTTAGCTAAGTGTAGTTTCAGTTCTCTTCAGTTAAGCAACATGTGCCTATTCCATGCTTGTGCAGCTTTTTGTGTAGCAGCAAAAAGCTCTGTTAAGAACTCCTGTGTATTTTGTTAAAAATAAAATACTGCATCAGATTAAATCAGAATCAATAGATATAAAAGTCTTTGTTATTTTTATATATGTGCGCACACACACATCTATATAGTGTGCTGTGGAAGTAAAAAGAAAAATCTCTTTTTAGATTAAGTACAACTTCAGTCTCTGATCCTGGCAGTTTATCCACACAGAGCCACTGTATTTCGGGGAGTCTGTGTACGAATCTGCCAATGAAGATATAACTGCAAGTTCGAGGGAGTTGCTGTAGGGGTTTTTTTTTATATATTACATTGGCTGCTACCTATATTAGCTTTCTTTTTGTTCATTACACTGTAGTTGTACTAATTGATTCCTATCAGGACTTTTAATATTGTTATATTTGCATGAGCTTCTTTTAGTGTATATATAGACCTAAAAATTCATGTTCAAGCTCATTGGTTTCCCTGAGGATTATTGTCAGTATTTCTGCTTAAATGTTTCATAAGGCAGCGTACTTGTGCTGTGTATCTTTCAGGCAAGTGAGAAGTAAAATACTATGCCAGCCTTGACACAGTCAAGTTAAATGCAAAAATAAGACTTAATTATGAGTTAAATCCAAAAATAAGACTGGGGGCACAAGAATAAATCCAGGATTATAGTGGCTGGGAACTGCAGAGCAGTTTCTTTACAGAAGCTTAATGGAGGCACACCAGGTATGCGTTTCTTGCTGTTTACTTTGGAACCGTTCTGAGGAACTGTTTTTCTTTGGTCTGTTGCTTGATAACCTTCAGAAAAGAAATGTTGCTGGGTTGTGCAAAAGAGGAGAAGGTCATTGATGTGTCAAAAACTCTGCAAAGCATGATAGTATAGCTTAAAAGAAGACAGTAAATAAAACAGAAAGAAATAGAGAGCAGCATGTGAGTCACCCAACTGCAAGATGCACTTGTTCAAGTTTTTCATCCTGTCCAGTATGCCTCCAAATATGAGCTTAGGGTAACTGTTGAGAGAAGCAAACTCCAGAGCAAAAGGCTTTCTGTCAGCTTTGTTCTGTGTATGACATGCAATTAGTTAAGACTCATTTGGTTACTTTTTCTGCCATAGTAATGGAAGAGGCTGTCTCAAACATATGGGACCCAAACCCCGGTCACAGCTCCCATATTGGACATGTCACCATGGGATTTATTTTTTATTTTCACATTGTTGCTGGATAACCCTGAGGCGTATGTCAGTATCTGCCTTAAAAAAGGTGTCTGAAAGCATGTTCTCAGCATGCTAAAGGAGAGATACTTCCCTCTTCATATTCTGTCTTTTTGAAGGGCGCAGCCAACAACAAAATTTTTTTTGTTCCTAGGACTGCTATGTTATGAAGGATCATACTCCACTTATTAGTTTCAAATATATATTGTATGTGCTCTGTACTTTCATGTACTTCCATGCATTCAGAGAAGTTGGGAAAGGTGATGGGAACTGGATTAGATGTCTGTGCTCATGTTTTGGCTATCTGGCATAAACAAAGCGTGAGGCCCCTGCTCCTGGGTGTGTGTGCTTGCCTGTGTGCATGGAAAGGGTACTATGTATATAAAGAGGAAATACAAAACGATCCTTGTTATTGTCAAATGATTAATCAGGTCGCATGCACTCGTGCTAGTTAGATTTTGTAGCGCGTGTCTCTATTCTGTATGCTGTGCATGCTGCACATGTGCATATACAAAGGTTTCGATAATTTTAAGTGTGTTTTTAAATTTTTAGCAGTCTTCTGTCCTTCTGCTTCTCCAGCTAGATAATGAAAGTCCTAATTTATGCAATTTACTGTCAGAGGTGTGATAGGGTGTTATGTTTTGCCCTAGTGACTTAAATTTGCTTTTCTAGATCCCCAGTGCCATAGGGCTTGTCATTTTCTCAAGGTTCTTTTATACAGTGGGAAGTGAAGGCTTGTACCTTCACAAGAGCAAACTGCATCTTTTGTGCAAAGTCTATGTCCCTCCTTGCAATCATGTTCTTGCTATTTCAGGCCTTGGGAACAAGTAAGTTGATTGAGGTGGTAATCTGTACATTTGTCACATGTCTTTAATTTATTACATATTTCCTGAATATCACCTCTATGTACATTCCTTTGCTTGGTATATAACACATATGAAACTGAACTGAGTACTGAATGTACCATGTTCAAAAGAGTTTATTCCAGTGCTTCAGGATGGCCTTTCTGAATAAAAGCTGCCTTTTGCAGGCTAAGCTGGGTGTAGCAGAGTAGCTGCAGAATATGTGTACTATTAATTATATTTGAAGCTGCTTCAGGGTGCTGTGGGGTTTTTTTGTATTTTTTTTTTTTTTTTATAATAAAGATGATTGCCAAAGACTCTGTAGTGTTAGAAAATTAACAAGTACCTTATGATTGCATACATTTGTTATTTTGTTGCACTGTAGGAGTCTGTTTTAAGGGGGAAAAAACTCCAGCCTCTTGCTGAAATGACATTTCAGCCATCCTGGCATTGATGGGAGTACTGCCTCTGACATTATTAATGCCCACATTTACCTAAAAGAAGTACAACGAGGTAGGAAAAGCTCTGAAGAACTATGATGACCTCAGGAGGGACTGCATATTGATGTTTGCAAAAGCTGTGGGCACCTACAAGATCTGAAGACTTCATCAGGTGTGATAAAGAAAGCTTTTTTTTTTAAAAATTTTAATTAAAAAAAAAAAAAGCTTTCTTGCACTGCCTGATGAAATTAAAATTTTGCAGACCAAGGATAGTCGCCAGAGTTTTTGTAAGCAAAGATATTTGAAGTAAAACCTCTGCAATCAAATGGGTTAATCATCATTCAACTTGATTCCTGAAAGCAAGTGATCTAATCTGACACATAACCTTTTGCAACTTATAGCTCCTAATCACTTGCTGGTAGATGAGTGGAGTTTTGTTTAACAGGTTTAAGTGCAGTGGCAGTAAATTTTTTTTCTGCCCAATAATTTCCTTTCATGGTTTCCAAAGATCTGTGACTACTGATTGAAAACTATTGTGCTAGTGGATTTGGCTTATTGGATATTAGCTGAACCAGAGGTTTAGTGGCTACATCTGTCCACTTACTTATTAAGCAGTAGTAATATCTATTTTATTCTGACTGACTCTGACCTTTTTGATATTTTCCTTAGACAATCTGCTTCATCTTGATTCATCATCATTCCAGGATAGTGGTATCCCTGGGGCTCTCTCTTAACATTGATATGGTACAGAAGATTTAACATCAGGTATTGTTTTGGGTCCCTCTTTCCTGCCAAAATGAAACATACAATCTAAAACTGAATGTGGGGTTTTTTTCCTTATGTGATTTGTCTTAATATTTTCCTTCTTTCAGCTGATGTTCACAAGGAATAGAGTCACGTGATGTATGAAGGCAAACACATACACTTCTCTGAGGTTGACAATAAGCCCTTGTGCTCATATAGCCCCAAACTGTGCAAGCAGAGGCGACTTAACGGCTACGCCTTCTGTATCAGACACGTTCTGGAGGACAAGACTGCCCCCTTCAAGCAATGTGAATATGTGGCCAAGTATAACAGCCAACGCTGCACCAACCCCATCCCCAAATCTGAGGACCGTAGGTGAGTTGTGGTTACCCATCTGCAAAATGGAAGTGGCTGGGACATAGGCATGAGTTTTCTTTTAAGATGCTGCCTGGTTTTGCAATGTGGGAGGAACTGGCCTAGTGGATTGCATTCCAGGTGTTCCTTTGAGGGTTTTGTTTTAAGACAAGTAAACTTCATTTTCTGTGGGAGTCAAGTACTCAGAAAGTGGGCAGTAACTTACTCCCAAGGAAGTTTTTGGGAGAGTTCATTGCTTTTCTCAAATTCACTATAAACTGTGGATCAAACCTGCTACACTATACCTGCTATTCTAATTAATTTGCTTTGTCACTCACAGTACATGCTCTTAAAAAGGCCTGGTCAGTTGGCCAGCTGTGCCAAAAGCACACTTCCATCTACTTTTTCAGGACAGTTAAAAATGCATACCTTCTGGGCTTAGGGAGCGGTGACACATAGGGATGAATCCAGAATTACAGTTCAGTGTTTGTGATTTTGATACTGATCTGTAGTGTTGTATCACTGGAATAAAATTACTATTACTTGATAACAGATGAGCCAGGTAGGAAAGTGCTGCACACTCTCTTTCTTCTTTGCTTCCCCCCTTCCTCCCCCTCCCTGTCCAAATGAAGATGCCCAAGGTGCCCAGGTATTAAATGCCTTACAAGAGATAGTGCTTGAAGTTACCGGAGAGCTGGGAATTCAAACCAGATTTCCTGAATTGCAGCCTGTACTGTAACCACAAGTACGTTCTTCCTTGCTCTTTAAGACTTCCTGACACCAGTCTCGTTGGTGTTGCTTGGGCTGAAATAGCAGAATTTGTCTAATCTTGGCTGTGAGGTATATATGACTTTAATTTTTCAGAGTCATTGTTGCAGGCTTTGCCAGTAACACAGTATTTAATTAATGTGTGTGTTAACTATCTGAGGCTTGTTCTGTTAGAAATGATTTTTTTTACCTAAAATACAAACAAAATAGGCCAAAAAAGAATCAAACCACTATTCACTGACCTTTCACATTATTAGCTGCCATTCACTAACCTTTTGCATTATTAGCAGTGTTCCCACTGTGCCCTACATATAACTTCCTTCTCAGCTCACAGCTCCCTCTCTTGTCTGAAACAACAGTTGGACTGTGCGCTAAATTAACTTGCACTTCACCTGCCATTTCAGTTGAGGAGACTGATGAAGTGAGAAAAAAACATGAATGTTTGTCAAAAGCTGTAGGGCAAATGCTCAAATGGTACAAGATGAATAACTTTAAGCTGTAATTTGACAGTCGGTGGCTGTTTCTTTGCTACTGTACAATTGAGGCTCTTTGGAAATAAGATCGCAGAAATGATCATGGAAATTATTAGCACAAATAGTATGCTGTAATTTCAGATGCAAGAGCTGACTGAGCCAGAGTTGCTGTTTACCAGGGGTCATACTTAAAAACAATAGAAATAATAGTACTTAATGACACTTTTTTAGGTCTCTTATGTTCCCAGGGAATTTGAGATTTTTCTTTACACCTTGAATTGAGTTCACACTTTGTTCTTTTTGATTTTTCTCAAGTTAAAGTGAAGTGTGGTCATGACATCTGGTGTATGTTATATTAGAATTATTCAATTGCATGTCGAGTGTCACATTACAGTACTTGAAGAGGACAGCAGGTGTCTGAAGGAGAAAATAAACTTTTAATTTCAAATGAGAGGATGTGATAGTTTGAAGGAATATTTTAAAAGACTGCTTCTCAGGGCAGAGTTTTAATTTTAACAATAAAATTTGCTGAATGCTAGTGATAAGACTGTGCCTGCTCTAAACTTTTTTTTTTTTTGGCAGGCAAACCTGTATCTGTTTCTTAGGAGACTTTTTTCACACTCTGATATAAAGACGTTTGCTATGTCTGAGTTCATCACTTGTAGTTTTTAATTTTCTGTGTACAAAATTACTGTCAGATGGTCATTTTGTCACAGTTTTAGACATGTAAATGTACATGATCAGAAGCAGGCTGTATGATGCTCTGACAGCTATCTTACATAATTTTAAAGATTATAAAAAATAAAATATCTTAACAGGATGCATGCATTATATGCTAAAAGCTTCATAGTCTGTCCACAGATAATTAAAAAAAATTATCACTTGACCCAAGACAAATGAGATGCTACCAGCCACAAAGATGTTTAATATGCTGCTATGTTATTAGATTTCTTATTAACCATTAACATTATACAAATTAAATCTATTAATAGTGCATGACTTCATTGCCTTATTTGAAGTCTAGTTTCACTCTATTCACTATCTTGTTTTTTTTAAAGAATATATACGGGATGGTACAGACATGGTTCCTCTCAGTACATGTCATCTAATTCTTTCCTATCCAAATACATGTATAAGGAAGTTCTTTTTTAAGTATAGGGTTATTACAATTTAGCTGGGTTAAACACCATGTTATCTCTAATTCTCCTCTTTCAAGAGATTCTTGAAATATTTTGTTAATGTACAAAATGCTCTCTGGTTTATTTGGATCTTCCTTTAAATAAGTGACAGAACTTGATACCAGTCTGGGATGTACTGGGAAGCAGAATGCAGTTGTAGGTGGAAAACCTCAGTGTCTGGATTCTTGCCCTCCCAGTGATGTGGGAAACTGTCCAGCTGAAGCCTTTAGAGCCCGTCACCTTTTGTGTGCTTCATGTTACGATAGTTTTAATGGATGTCAAACCACCGCTCTTACCATATGTGCTGACTGCATTTGACCTCACCTGCACAGAATGAGTGTCACTGGCACTGAGTAAGGAAGGCGGAAAAAAATATATTAGATACTTGAGGTGATACTGTCAGCTGAGAATAACTCACAGGCAGGTTATAGAAGTGACAAATTCATAGAATCGTAGAATTGTTTAGGTTGGAAAAGACCTTTAAGATCAAGTCCAACCATTAGCCTAACCCTGCCATCCCATCACTAAACCATGTCCCTAAGCACCTTCTCTGCTGTCTTTTAAATACCTCCAGGGATGGGGACTTGACCACTTCCCTGGGCAGCCCGTTCCAGTGCTTGACAACCCTTTCAGTGAAAAAATTTTTCCTAATGTCTAGCCTAAACCTGCCCTGGCGCAACTTCAGACCATTTCCCCTCGTCCTATTAGCCGTTACCAGGGAGAAGAGACCAACCCCCACCTCACTACAGCCTCCTTTCAGGCAGTTGTAGAGGGCGATAAGGTCTCCCCTCAGCCTCCTCTTCTCCAGGCTAAAAGGCCCCAGTTCCCTCAGCCACTCTGCATAAGACTTGTGCTCCAGACCCCTCACCAGCTTTGTTGCTCTCCTCTGGACATGTTCCAGCAAGGCACCATCTTTCTTGTAGTGAGGGGCCCAAAACTGAACACAGTATTCGAGGTGTGGCCTCACCAGTGCAAAGTACAGGGGCACGATCACTTCCCTACTCCTGCTGGCCACACTATTCCTGATACAAGCCAGGATCCCATTGGCCTTCTTGGCCACCTGGGCACACTGCTGGCTCATATTCAGCCGGCTGTCAACCAGTACCCCCAGGTCTTTTTCCGCTGTGCAGCTTTCCAGCCGCTCTCCCCCAAGCCTGTAGTGTTGCATGGGGTTGTGCCAAGACCAGCACATCAGAATTGGCTTTTGTAGGGCCAGCTTGACCCACTCAGAGCCACGTGAAAGGGACTGTGCTTCTTGCAGGTGCTATTCCAGTCTTCCCAGTAATCTGTCTTCCATGGAGCATGAACTGCTAACGCCTTCCCCGGCATTACATCTGATCCAAAGAGTTTATTGCCTTAACTCAGCTGTTTACAGACTGGTTCCAGCAGAGTCAGTTAACGTCTGCGCCAGGCTCTGCAGCACTGTGTAAAATCAGCGCAAGTTCGGGCTAGGGCCAACTAAAAAGCCATCCTGGAAGGATGGGGAAGTGGGTGTGCGTGCCCACCTGGCTCTGCATGGGACCAGCTACAGCCTGGCAAGGCCAAGGTTGAGTTGGTGCTAATAAATTATGCCTAGCCAAAACTGCCTGCATGTAGTCTTCTTTACCCAGTGAAGACTTAAGTGCTTTTCCCAGCTGCTTCTTGCTCCTTTTAGTCCAGCAGGCAAGGTGTATGAGCCTTGGTTATGCCAGAAGACAGAGAGTTGATAGAACCAAAAGCACAGAGCCAAGTCAATGTGTACTGGAGTCTGCGTGTGCACGTGATCTGTATTTTCCTTATGTTGTAGCCTGGTATCTATGGTTTGTGTCTAGAGGTGATGCTTGTGTAAGATACTGTTGGCTTTCAGTGATGCAGTATGGTCAGTTGTAAGAGCCAAAGCTTTATTCTCTGCCATATAAAAATGATTCTTAGAGTTAAACGAACAAGCAAAACCCCAAAACTCAAGAGAATGTTAGCAACCTTTTCATATGTTTGTTCACATTTTCTATTTTTTGCTTTCTCAGTTTTCACAATGAAAACAGTCTAATCACTTTTACCTCCTCCCTCCTGCACAAGCACAAGGCAGCAATATTTAAGTTGTGAACAATATAAAGGAAGCATTCACATTGAGCAAAACTCTTTTCTGTTGGAATGAGAGGGGAAAAAATTCCATTGTGTTTGTCTTGTCTGTTTATTACTTTTTCTTCTGTCATACTAAACGTGCTGTTCTAACTGATATCATCAGTCTTGTTCAAACAAAATATTTAAAAAGTGCTTAATTTTAATTATGGGAATAGTGTTGTTGACTTTAAGGGAAGCTTTATTGAGCCCTCATTATATAATTTTATTTTTAGAAGTGTATCTCTCAGTACAAATTAACAGTATTCCAGTGTATTCTAATAAGGACTCACATGTGCTGGCTTTCAGCTTGCCTCATTTAGATTTATTTATTGCTTAGAACTTAATGTAATAAAGAAATTATTTGGGCAATAATAAGTAGCAGTACTTTCCAGCCTTTTCAGATCTGTGAATCCTTATGGGTGTGGATCCCTCAAGAAACTACATGTATGGAGATCATTAAGGAACGTATATGAATTTGCTTTTTCTTTTTTACCTTTTATGGACCCTTTAGAAGCAGTTTGCACATATGCTTCTTCAGGGGTAGAACAGCAAATTGAAAGTCACTAAACTGAAGTATTAAACATTTTTTGGGGGTGGGTTTGGGCTTTTGTGTTACTTTTTTCTCCATGAAGACCAGCAATAATTTCATTTTAACCTATTTGTTCAACAAAACTTATTTTTCTCAGATTCATGCTGATCAGATTTTATACCTTCATGGTGTATTTCCTTATCTTGTCCTTATTCATATCCATGAATGCCTTCATGGGTATGTCCTTAGCTTGTTCATTAACACCTTGATGTAGACATAATTTTTTCCTCATATCTTTGTTTTCATCTGTAAGCTGCAGTTTTAGATGGGATCCTGCAAGGGCAGCAGTCTGATTGCTGGTGGTATTCTACAGAGGCAGGAGGGCTTGCCTGTGTGAAACAGGAAAAGGATCAGATCATGGTTCCTACATTTCTATCACCTGCTTGTTTTAATCAGACAAAAATTAATTGTTTATTTCTGAGTATGTTATCTGTAGCCATAAATTGTTACTCCTTTTAATTTTCATGACAAACTTACAAAGGTTTTTTTCCTTTTTTTCTTTTTTCTTTTTTCTTTTTTAATAGCGTGACTTTAAAAGCTTTTTTACATTAGAAGAGCATAAAGGCATTTGTGGATTGTATGTGTACCTATTCCTGGCATTGTGTAAACATTTTCTAGCAACAGAGAATTTCTTTTAAACTAGATTTTTCTTTTCAAGAAACCAGCTAATCTTCTGGTTACAAAATTCATCCTGTTAAACTACTAAACCAGAACTTAAATATTTCTGCTACTTCTTAATTAAGTGCACATAGTGACCCTTTTTGGCAGGTATCGCTAGTGAGATTGTCCATATAAGAAACTGCTCCCTATTACAGTGGAATTCATAACAATAATATATGCGTTGATGAAAATGTTAACTACTTCCAGTGAAGAACAGCCGAATAAAAGGAAGTAGTCTTCAATGGACTTTTTCTTGGGAGCTTTTGAAAGATCGGAGTTAATGGCTTGAGTTCTTACTGTTTTATTTATCAGACAGTCCATTTGTTTTGTTTGATTTGGTTTGTGAGTATTTACCCTATTAGAGAGTAAATATTTTGAATGGTTGTGTGTGAATCTCTTGTGAATAATGACTGAGGACTTTTATATTTTAAGATTACAGATTGTGACTTGTATAAATTTTTGTTTTCTGTTACAGGTTGGGAACACCATAGTTACCTGCTGTATTAGAAGCAGTTGTGTACAATTCTTATAAAACCTCTTGTGTTTCGATCTAAATTTGCATGAGATGGGGGTGTGTGGATTTCCCTTTAGCGATGTCTGTTTTCTTCAGATTTTACTTACAAGAGTTGAGTTAATAACCAGCTGCTTTTACTTTTCAAAGGTACTGCAACAGCCACCTGCAGGTACTTGGCTTTATACCGAAAAAGGAGAGGAAGAAAAAGAATGATCCCATAGAGGAGGTAAAGGTCAGGCATCAGATGGATGCTATGGCCTTCAGTCTGACAGTGCCCACCCTGGCCTTGAAGATGCCCAATGGACTGGATGGGATGTCCCTCTCCCCTCCAGGGGCTAGGCTCCCTCTCCATTACCTGGAGGCAGAATTAGAAGACCCCTTTGCTTTCAACGAGGAGGATGATGACCTAAAGAAAGGGGCAACGGTGAGGAAAAAGTTGCAGAGCAAGTTGGCTCAAAACCGGCAGCGCCAGAGAGAGACAGAGATTTTAAAAGTTCGCCAAGAGCACTTTAGCCCCCTTCCTGCACCTTTGCAGCAGCAGCCTCTGCAGCAGCAGCACTCCCATCTGCCACCTTCATCAGCTTCGTTAAAGCCGACAGGGCTACCGCAGGGCATAGTCTGCAAGTCACCTCAACCTCCGAACACCAGCCTACCAATGCAGGGAGTGGCACCCACCACACACACTATAGCACAAGCCCGGCAGTTGTCTAGCAAGAGACCTCTGCCTGTCCTGCCACCCGCTAGGGCTCCTGTCACGGACGCTCCAAGGACTGATCGGGTCCTCATGAAAGCCACAGCCTTCTCTCCGCACTCGTCCTGCATGAGCCGGCTACAGAGACTGGTGAAACTGTGCACTCGAAAACAGCAGCTGGACACTGATCTGTTTCCACATTTAGGTGGGTAGATAGTAGATGCACTGCCTGATTATTCTCTAACCTGAAATCAAAAGACAACAGGGGAATGTCTTCCTAGCCCTGTCCTGCATTCATGTGTGGCCCTTACAAAGTAACCTTGAACTAGGTCATTTCTTGGTGTTTTCTTTAGCCATGTTCTCCTTGAAGAGAATGCCTGGAGCTATTACATATGGTTTATGGCATTTTGTTTCTTTATCCTTCTTAATGTCCTGTTAACCATTTGAGAAATCAAACTGAGGTGTAGAAAGCATTGCTTGGATGATAGAGACATTGTACAGAAGGCTTGCAACTTGAGTAGTAAAGGTGGCACAGCTATACCTACGTGAGTGGACAAGGTTAGGTTGAATGTTAAATACGTCACAAGTGCACATTATAAAATGAGTGCAAGTAGAAGTCTGGAGATTTGGCCCACTGTTCTGTGCAGATCCAAATTTCCAGTTGACTTGACTGGGAAAGTTGGAATGTAAGAGAGTTTTTCTTGACTGGGCCTATTCTGGGCTCATACAGAACGTGGGTGAAAAAAAGCAGAAGATTACTGCAGGAGGGCAGCACCATTGCAAAAGATAATTGGAGGGGTGGAGTCTCGTCCACATACCTGTGCAGGAATAGTCTTCTCCTTACTTAATATCTAGAAACCCTAATAATCAATTGCTGTTTGTGAAAATATAAGTAAATATAACCAACTTGCTCCTATGGTAATAGTGCTTTATAAGGCTTTAAAAAGGCAGCTGACTTTGTGGCTTATTTGTCTGATTATAAATACAGACCTAGGTACACCTAGCTGTCCTTGTTATCTCCCTCACCCTCCGAAGTTACCTTACTTTTCTGCTTAGTTTTAGATTGTACTTTTCCAACTAGTAAAATACTGTCAGGGAGAAGGGAAATGGGAGACAGTGTGTGATATTAGAGAAGGAATGCCAT
>NW_009259524.1:554205-594699 GCF_000687185.1 Egretta garzetta
AATTCCATTTATGATGTTTTACAAAAAAATAAATCTGGACGTTCTTCATATAACATCTTGTTTAATTGCAAATATCTGTAATTTTTGCTATTTCAATTAACCTTTTTTTAATTTCCTGTTAAGATCTGCCCTTTGGCACTCATGGGATAGCTTGACTATTTGTTCAGAAGATAATTAGCATCCCATAGCATGTCTCCAAATGACGTTGGTCTTCAGAAAACTGCTTTGATGGTTCTACATATAATATGCGTCTTTTGAGGAATGGCAAATCCAGAGGCATTTCTGAGTGTCACAGACCCCAATAGCTTAGAAAGTGACCTGTGTTTTGAAAGACTGTAGAAAGATCACTTTCTGTGTTTAATGTTTTATATTCTCAAGTGGTGAAGAGAATACATTTCCTAAAAAAGAGGCATAGTAAAAAAAATGACTAGACCTATAAATGTAGAGTTATGCAGATGCACAACTGTAGTGAGAGTAGAAAATATATTTGTTATTTATTCATAATATGTCTTAATATTAAAGACTAGTTACTCTAGTTCAGAGAATTTCAGGATTTCTTTTTTATGTTAGAGTAGCACTAGAGGTGACTGCGCAGAATCTTTAAAAACACGCAGCCAGTTTTATGTGTACCTACATCAGAGCCAGGTAATTGGATATTAATGTAATTGCAGTCTTCAGTGTGAGTACAGCTGAATCTGGATTAGATTTTATTCCTTCATTTCTGTAGTGCCCATCAGAAGCGAAGCAATGCAACCTCTGATTTTATTTTTAAATTTTAGGTAAATAATTTGTTACGTGGTATCAATTGTGGACATCTTTATCCAATGACTAAGTTGTTTTTTCATTCCTTTATGAAAGGGGTGAGAGTAAAAACCCATTAAAGTTGAAAGTATAATTCTGGCATTTTATCAAATGTCTTAAAATATCTTAATTTAGTTCAAATGCATATCTTAAAAATAGGAATGAAGAATAGAATTTTCAGGATGCTGAAGTTCCTGAAAAATAGGGTTTCTGATATTTCTGGTTTATCTTCAAGTGTTGCTTCTAAATGATGAAGGTACTTCTGATGATTGTATTCCAAGTATGTGTATGTGTCCCTAACCCTGAAAGCAGGTGACCAAGCACTGGATGCATTTCCCAAATTCGAAGCATCTGACTTCGGAATAATCTCAGATACAGTCATTTAGTTTATTTTTAGCAAAAATAAAGTGCTCCTTAACTCTATCCCAACTGCTGCTCCATTTTCAAGGAGCACACACAAGAAAGTGAAAAAGTAATAATGCTGGCTTGTAAATGCAGCTACGGGATTTTATCCCACCTGCTGCAAGGAATTGGCAAGAATTCCACTGGATGTGGGAGAGAGAAGGAAAAACTGGAAAAGATGAAGCTCCAGATAAAATGTTCCAGCTGAGAACTTGCTGGACTCTGTTTCTGGCTGTCCTGTTCAACGATTGTGTTTAGCTTGACTGAGGCTGGTGGTGCATAAAATAAGTTGATCCTACTGCATCATCATTAAGTGAAAGCGTGCCACTTAGTAAAAGTGCAGGAATATTTGCATCTCTCTCTTTAGCTCTCTTTTCATGCTAATGTATGCATTTGTCAGGAAATTACAGAGGCTGAGCAGAGGAGCATCCTTTGTAGCTGTGTATCTATCTATGTCCATGCTGCTCTGTCTTACGGTTTTCTTATTCTCCCTGTGTTTTGGCACAGAGCAGGGGTCAGAATATAAACAGAAATGAAAGTGGCCTATTTAGATCATACAGTGTTAAAAATTGCCAGGCAGTCAGTTCTTCATGGCAGGGACTTCTCTCTTACCTTGTCTCTGAAGATTCCATGTACTTGGTATGAAAGTATTTTTCTGTGGGTAAGAAAGCTGGTGATTTTTCTCCCACTGCTTATGGATAAAGAAGCCAATAAGGATTTTAAAAGGAAAGCTCAAATTTGACAAAAATCAGTGTGTGCTGTTTGCTCACTGTAATGGAGCTGTTACTTTTCCTGTGTAATTGAGAATATTATATAATTTAATAAAACATAATTATGTTTGTGACTATACTACACATTCATCTTTTGTGCCGTAGGTTGCTCAGAGACTTACATGAGGTGGATACACTTTTCATCCAGCTTTCATGTTTTCAATTCCCTTAGGGCTGGATTGGTCTGAAGACAGTGGAGAAGAGTTGGAGGATTCAGAGCAAACCTCCCCTTACCAGGTTGCGTGGTCTATCCGAGAAACCCTCGGCTATGAGAGACATGAGTGAGTATGATTCTTTAGTATTCATCCTGGCCTTGATGGAATAATTCATGTAAATGTGAGCTTCACTTCAAGTGGAGTCAATGGAACCTAAGCACTTGTTTGAGTGCTTTGCTGAAACAAAGGATTGTTTCAACTCATTTGTTTGTAAGAGCTATGAAACAGCTTGTCGCCTTCTATCCCACCTAACTTTGAGACCTTTGTGCAGTCTGCTATCAGAAAGATGCATCAGGAAAGAATTTAAGCTTATTTGCCTAAATTTAATTGAGTTTAGTGGGATCAACTCATGAACTTGTGTGCCTTGCCAAGTAGAGGTATTTCCTGAATTAGAACCAAATGAAGGGAGTTGCTATTGGTTTCTTGTCTTTCCCACTATTTGTAAATAACTCTGTTAGTAAACTTGCTACAATTTAATCATTAACCCCTTTGATAATTGTGCAGGTTGTTGTTTTAATGTGTTTTTTTAAAGGGCATGGCAGTTCTTTCCATAATTAAGTGTTGAATAAACCTCTGTCAAATCGTTGGGAGCATTGAGAGGAAGTGACGTGATTGAAGGGATAAGCAGAGCAGGTATTAGCCGCTGGTGCAGAAAGGCTTATGGTGTTCTCCATATACTGCTAAGTCATGAATCTGAATTTACAGCAGGATATGAAAATATGTGTATAATAATGTAAATTTTAAGGTGCAAAGTTAAAGCAAAGTATCCCAAGCATAGTACTGTAACAAAACTGAAGCATGTTGATAACAAAAGGAAATTGAGGTCTCAATAAAGTTTGACTGGAGTTTCTATGATGTGATTCTCTTTCACTATGCAACTGGACTTTTTGATACTAAACTCTCTCCCATTTATTTAATGTTTAAATATCACAGTTAGGGTAATGATGTTACTGAAACATTTTGTTGTTACATGGAAATTCTGAACCTTACCAGAACTTCTTACCATCTCTAAAGGTTGTTTACAAGGTGAACAACAAAGCTGTATCTCTGTCATCAGGACAGATACCAGGATACTAAATACTGAGAGCCTTTAGTGAATCAAAGTTTTATAGCAGTGTGTAGACTTTCCTTTTTTAAAAGAAAGGTTTTTTTCTCTTATGAATGACCATGAATTGGTTTTTAGGGCATCAGCAGTCAGAGAGAGAGTGAGCTTTCACAAACATTAGTTTTAACTTAAAAGGCAACTTTTAAATAAACTGTTTTGGGAAAACATGAAGAGACTTTTAAATCATACATAATATTTAAAGCAGATATATTTATTAAATAATTACACTCTTCTGTCTTTGACATTTGATCTGGTTCTTCCATAGACCCCTGGTTTTTTGTCAACTTATAAAGGTCATCTCTGTGTGTTTTGTCTTCTATTTGTCTTAACTTCCTTTGGATTCTTCCTACCCTTTTCATATACATAGAGAAAATAATACCTTGTCTTGACATTTTCTGTTCCATTGTAGCATTTTACACCCTTCAATTAAGCACTGTCTTAACTAAATCATGATGGATAAGTTTTTGTACAGTACTGACTGCTTTTGTATTTCTATCAGCCTGCCCAGTGTTAGTTCTTCAGCAACTTCCCTCATTTTCTTTATGGGTAAACAGTGATCCATTTACTTGATGTCAGCCTTCTAAAACTTTAATTCCTATTCTGTAAGCTTCTGTAGAGGTTTTTATTACGTGAAATGTTTCACGCTGACACTTTTGCAATGTGGTCTGTCTGCTGCTGAAGATGAATTAGTTCAAACTATTTCTTGGTTGATTTCATTTGTCAAAATGACTCTTGTCTTGTGAATCTGGCAGTGGAGACTGGTGGCTCCTAACTTAGTTAGATGGTGACTTGTTATGACTCTGAATTTTGGAGGCTAATTTTTCCAGAAAGCCAGTGGAGATTGTTTCCCAAAACCTTTTGATTCTGAAATCCCACACCTAAACCTATAGGAATTTACTTACTGTTTTTCATAGTAAAATTAAAGCTATTTTTTCTGTGTTCATTTGTGTCTGAGCTTGTGGTTCCTGTGTAGAAGGGATAACTCTCCACCAGCTAGCTGGATTCTGTCCTTTTCCATTTGTGACTCCATGGAAGACAGTGGGAGGGATGCTTCTCAGAACAGATTAGTAAAAGAAAGCAAACAGTTCATTTCTGCATTACCAGACAGCTTGTTCTCCATATTTCTGGTTGTGTAATTTTAGGGGGAATCCCCTAACTTTCTGTTGAACTTCTTGTGTGATACTCTAGCTGCTCCTAAACTCTCAAAAATTCAATGGATTAGTTTAAAATTAATGTCTTGACAGTAATACATTTTTTAGTTCACTTGCCTTCTGGCCTTTTAATCTGTAAAATTCTTATTGTTGCAGTCATCTGTGGAAACACAGGCCAAATGTTTGCTTTTATTATTCTGTCCTTTAATTTTGAAAAATCGGGTTCCTGTGGTCGCAGGATTCTGGGATGCAGCGCTTGGAGGCAGGCACAAATGTTTGAGTTCAAATAGCAGCCCAGGAGCTGGCACCAGGCGCAGTGCAGGGTGGCTGGCAGGGAAGGCGGTTGCTGGGGTGGGAGGAATTCCTCGCAGGACCAGCGGTGCGGAGGGAAAGCAGGGGCTGTTCCCTGCTGCAGATTAGTGAAGCTTCCCCCCAGCTGGTTCCATTACTCGGTGTTGTAGCTTCGAAAGTACTGGAAACAAAGGTGTTTTTCTCTTCCTACACTGAAATACAGATAAGGTGAGTGTTTCAAGTAGTGAGTTTGAAAAGGGAGTGTGGGGTTTGGAGTCCCTCCTCATACCAGCACACTCAAAGGAGCAAATATCTACCCTGTATTGTCAAAGTTGGATTTCATAACTCCCAATAGCTAGAAGAACTAAAAGGAAGAAGGGAAGGTTCTTCAAATCTCTCCTTACAGAGGGTTTTGAAGTACAGTCGCTGGTGCGTCTCAGAGTAGAGAGCATGTTCTCCTGGTTCCCTGATGGTGCCTGACTGCTCATGCTACCCTTTTGCTCTTCCGTTTTGCTGCTTTGTGCTGCCTTTGTTTTCTTCGTGAACACTCAGCAATAATTCCCCTGATGTTCACGCACGACAATATCAAAGAGAAGGGCTGTGAAGAAGCATTTTGGATTATCAAATGGTTTGCATGCACTTTCAGAAATCTTTTAAAAAATGAAATGCCACACGTTAAGTTGAACTTCAGAAGTTATCTATGCAAGCTTAAGAGAATAAAGTAAATAGAAGTTGGTAAACTTGTTTATGAAAACAATAGAAGCACCTTTCAGTTTCAGTACTTGCCTAGCAAAAAAAACCCAGCCATGTTATAGTGATTGTTTAGGTTTCTTTGAACATATAAATATGTTTTGGTTGATCTTACTGGCCTGGAAAGAAAATTCTGAATAGACTTTTAGAAACTGTTTGCCTCAAAATAAGCCCTTGTCCACTGCAGGCATGATTTCTTTATACTTCTTGTATGAATACGTCTTCATCTTCATATACTTTTAAAAAATGATCTCATAAACCGCAGTTCAAAATATTTTAACACAGGATGACTTTTTCCTGTCTATTTCAATGGGAAGGAAGTAAAAAGTCTCAATATAGAGACATTTGCATTTCCACCCAAAAGAAACATTCCTTTACCCTAAGGAATATTACTGTAACGTCTTAAAGTTAATTTATAACCATATTTAAAATTATATCAGCATGTCTGCAACTTTGTTTAAAAATCTTGTCTCAGAGCAGAAATGAAATACCTAAGACCTTAGATCTACCTATACCTAACTGATCGCATCTATGTATTCCTTTTTTCTATTAATACATTGGAAAAAGCAAAATCTATATTAAATAGCACACAATTAAATTTTTCTAAATAGGTTGTTTTTCCCAGTAGGCAGCCTTAGTGGAGATGAATGCAATCTCTTCAATTTAGCCTCTGCGTGAATGGAATAAGATTTTCCAGAAAGAAAAGTAGGTCTTCATCATACTGCCTTTCAGGGACAGCTGTTCTGCCTGCATTTCTGGATCTTACTTTATTTAGTAAATATCATGGCAGGTATTTCGCATCTCTTCTATCACCAGCTAGCTGTGGTCTGCTTTGCTGTGCGCAGGTTTGGATGTCCGTTCATTCAATCTCTCTGGCCAAGCTCTGCAGTCTGAAGCTTGGGAGCTTTTGATTTGCTTCATTTGTTTGGACTTGTTTTCTTCTCCCTGCCCTTCTTTTGTCTTACAGATAGGAAAGTTAGCAAAAATTTTCTCTGTTCTATAAGGAAAAACTTAAAGGAAAAACTGAACAAAGTCTGCTTTGCTTAGATTCTCTGCATGCTCTTTGTTGCTCCGTGAACAAAAAACTACATTCTGCCAACTAGTGGTTGTTGTGGAGGATTTCCGGGTAGCTTCATTGACCTTGTTGTTTTAACAAGTTCCAGTGATGATTTTATTACATTTCATGATTCTTACTTCATGTAACTGAATGTGTTGACATGGTTTGATGGTCTTGTTGATATGTGACTGGACATTCAGAAAGCCAAGTGTCCTGGTTTCGACTGGGATAGAGTTAATTGTCTTTTCCTCTAGTCACTGGCGTAGTGCTGTGTTTTGTATTTAGTTTGAGAATAATGTTGATAACACCCTGATGTTTTAGTTGTTGCTAAGTATAGTTTACGCTAGTCAAGGACTTTTCAGCTTCTCATGCCCTGGCACTGAGAAGCTGGGAGGGGGTGCAGCCAGGACAGCTGACCCAAACTGGCCAAAAGGGTATTCCATACCATATGATGTCATGCTCAGTATATAAGGTGGGGGGAGTTGGCTGTGGGGGGAACTGCTGCTTGGAAGCTGGCTGGGCATCAGTTGGCAGGTGGTGAGCAACTGCATTGTGCATAATTTATTTTGTATGTTTTATTATGATTATTTCCCTTCCTTTTCTGTCTTATTAAACTGTCTATCTCTACCCACAGATTTTAGGTTTTTTCTTTTTTTTTTTTTCCCAGTTCTCTCCCCCATCCCACTGGGGAGTGGGGGAGTGAGCGGATGGCTGCATGGTGTTTAGCTGCCTGCCTGGTTAAACCACAACACCAAGATAAACGGGAAAAGGCTTTCTTAAGCAAACAGGGAATTGGGTCAGTCTGTCATCTGGTCATTGTTTAGGCCTGGTCTGATTTTTCCCTCAGTACTTTTGGAATTAAATGTGAATTTCTTCTCCATGGTTGTACTGTAACTCAACTAAATTTGCAGCAAGGGGAAAGTAGTATCAACTGCTAGCTGTATGAGTGTGTATTTTCGTTTAGGAAGGAAAACACCACCTGGCAGAGTAAGAGGAATTGGAAAAGGTCAGCAGTTTTGGTACTTGTTAGAATATGACCATCTTCTCCAGCATGACCTTTGTTCAATAAATTTCCACTACATAGTTCCCCACCCTTGTCCTCTCTATTCATTGCGCTTTGATTTAAGAGTTTATCTCATTTGCTGAGACATTTACAGTAAATAAAGGTTAACAGTATAGATTTTTTTTTTAACAGCAGGCTCCAGACATTTAAATGTGTCAGACTTGATGGTAAATTGATGTAATCTCTAATAATGACATACTAAGAAGGGTAAGTACCTTTAGAATTCAAAAGGGATCCTGCTCTTACCATTTTTCAAGCACCCCTGCCTGATTTCAGCCTTTGGATGTTTGTGGGGGTAGAAGATGGATGCTGACTTAACAATTCTATTAAAATGACAAATTAGCTTCCTTGGAAAAAAAAATACTTAAAGCCCACTTGTTTTTATTTTCCCTCCAGGTCCGATGATGACAATGCAGATGACAGGAGTTCCAGGGTGACTAGACTTTGCACTTACTTTCAGCAGAAATACAAGCACCTCTGCCGCCTGGAGCGGGCAGAATCTCGTCAGAAGAAATGCCGGCATACACTCCGGAAAGCCTTGCTGCAGGCGGCCAGCAGAGAGCCGGAGCGTGCTGGGCAACTGATACAAGAACTCCGAAGAGCTACGTGTGCTCGTACCAGGTTAGACCTTCCCCTGTGACTGCAGCAACCTGGGGTCTGGGCAGGGTGGAGATGGGCAAGTATCCAGCAGCTGAAATGCTGAACTCTGAGACTGGTAGGCATGCACAAGGCAGAAAACCCATGACACTTAAATGCCTGTCAGCAGAATAAACATGGCATACAGTGTTTTCCATGAAGACAGGCATTCTCCAGCTTTGTCTTTTAAAATGTGGATTGTTTGTTCAGCAGTATCTAGGCATGATTTCTTAAATGTCACAAAAGAAGTTAGTGAGCTGGTAAAACTTATTCTTACTTTAATTAGTCTATGTATTTTGGCCACCTTCAGATATCTGGTACTTTACTAAGCCCAGTTCTTTAGAAGGTGTACAGTCTGCTCTGCAGTTCACTGCTTCAATTCAGATTTTGTTTTTCAGACAGCTTTTTATGAAAGGTCTGTACCTCCCTTAATTCTCTTCCCAGCAAATCAAACTTAAGCTCATGCTTTTTGTTAGATTTAACTCAATCTAACATTAAATGAAACTTGGCAACAAAATAAATATCTTCTAACAACTCTGAAGGTTACCTTCTGTGGGAATTCTTTCTAGATAATGTCAACATCCCTACAGCTCTTGTCATGCTGAGAGTTGGTTGATTCATATTTGTGCAGAAGCAGAGTAAGTCTGAACCCTGGCGTTATGTCTGGGGTACCAGCAGCATCCTTTTGCTGTTGTGGTTTTGCTTTACAGAATGTGTGTCTGGGGGCGGGGCAGGAGGGGCTAGCATGAGAGGCAGGCTGGACCAGGGTACTGAGAGTATATTCAGGTTATGGGATGCTTTTGCTCCTGGACAGTGGGCTGTGGTTCATGACAGTTGGAGGGTTTATTGTTGGGGAGGTGGAGTGTTGCTGAAGAGCTGCTCAGAGGTGTAATGCACAGGTACGTTACTAGTTTATGAAGTTGTGCAAATGTCTACAAACTTAACCTACAGCAAAACCTTGCCAGAACTGGCAAGCTCTTGCTGGTTTTTTTCCCATTATTTTTGCCTTTTATGCAAAAAAGATTACATTGTTTTGGGTAGACTGGCAAAGCCAGGTATGCCTGTCATCACTGCTCTGGTTAATTTAAGTAAACCACTAGTCTTTTCAGTTGCAAAATTTTTCACAGCAGTTAATATTGCTAACTAAAACTTTGCTCAGTCAAAGTGCAGTCGATGACAGCAATGGCTGAAGGAAAGCAGTCAGGCTACAGACAGCCTTTTGTCAACCTAGAAAACAACGTGTACAGAGGTGAAATTCAGCCCTGGAATCGCCAGCTTTATCTACATGAAGGTGACAAATGCCTTGAGAGCAGGCTAACACCGAGCGAGCTGTGTAATGCTTGCAGTACTCATCCACACTGCTGTCTGGTTGCCTGCTTGCAGCTCAGGCTCAAAGCATTGAGGCTGTGCTGAGGAAGCGCTCAGCTCCGAGCACCTGCTGGTGGTTTGGGCTGTGGCACGTTGATGAAGGAAAGCTTTTACCCATGTTGAGCACGCTCAGGCTCTGCCACTCCAGAGCTCAGTCTAAGTTTGTCTGAGCACATGCTTGCATGTAAGCTCTGGGGATGCTCGGCATGTTTTGACTTATGAACAGGCTTGGAAGTGCACTTGACTGCCCATGTAGACATACCCAGTACGTTGTATTCTAAAGATTGACCTCATTTTAAGGGTCACCTGTGTTGACACTCACTTACTGCTGTCCTTGGCTCTGTTGCAGGGTGTTGTAATATTTACAGCACACAGCACCTCTCGTTACAATTAAGGCCCCGTGAAATAAACAATAAACCTGTTACTGCAGTCACATCTTCACCTGTCATTGACATCTATACTGTATCCCTGTGTAGAGTCTGGTAGTAGTGTGCACCCATCTGGATCATGACACACATGTGTGTGTTATAATTTTTCATCCTTCTGTGCCACATTCAGTGCAATAGTTGTGCTAAGTAACCACCTGAGACTGGGTTTTTGTCTCTAAACATACTTATGCTTTTTTTTCAGCACAAGCCAAGCAAGGCAGAGAGATGCAGAACCAACAACCTGTAGTGGGACTTCGAAGGGAGAACAGTGCACTAACAAGGCCCTTCCATTCACCAGGCATTGTTTTCAGCGTATCCTCTTAACTCTGTTTGGGAGTTGCATTCAGGCATGAAAGCTTAGGTTTTTGCATTGACAAATATGTTTTCACAAAGAAATATCTATTTGTTGGCATCTTATCAACTACTTCTCTTTTAATTTGTCTGTATGATTTGGATGTGTAGAGAGTGAAGAGAAGTAGTTTGCCACTGGTATCTGTCATAGTCACATTGTTTTACTTTGTAAGCTGTATTTAGTAAGTGCAAAAAGTCTTTAGAAAAATTATCTTTCGTGGATGACTTGGTACAAACCACATGGCGTGCAGCCTCATGGCTTTCATACAGTTCTTGGTAACTTGGACTAACTACCTATGAAGGGTTTATGGGAACAAGTTTTTACACATAGTATAAAAAGATGGGTTACGCTGACTAGAAAGATGGAAGTCTTGATACTTTGCATTGTTTAAAGAAGCAGAATAGAAGGAGTCACAGAATCCAAATTCTAGATGAATTCTAGATGAGGAGGAATTTCCAGTGCTGGGGATTTAGAGCCAAGTCTGAAAAGGATGTTAAGAGTCAATGCATGAAGGTCACAGAAAGGAGGGAGCACATTAGATGTGAAGTTTGATTTTTAAGTCTATAAACAGGCAGACTTCTGACCTGGAATACTTAAGAATTCTGCAGACTTTGTCTTTTTTTGTTTTTAGCTGCAGAATTGTTGGCACTTTTATTGGGAGTTACTCCTTTTGTTTGAGCTTTTGGGTTTGGTATTTTAAGTAACTGGTGCTGATCTGATCCAGTTGCTATCAGACTGCACCACCTTTTCAGCCTTTTTGGTTTGCACATGTCTTGTTTTTCTTGCAGGCCCCTTAAAAGTAGTCTGCAGAGCAGACTTTAGGAGAGAGCATCATGGTGTGCAGCTGTGTTTGGGATTTGCCTTATGATTCTGATTTTTTAATTTTTTTAAAGTTTAAGTGGTCTGCTTCTTGGTGTGTGTAGAGCAGAGAAGTCAAGGCTGGTGATTTTGCATTTGTGCCCATTTTTTCCCTCTGCACTTTCTTCTCAATGGAAACAGTCTCTCCTAAAATGAGTAGGCTCTTGTTCTGACCCATCCATCCAAGTCTGGACTGTTCTGCAGGTTTTCCATTTTCTTTGTCCTTTCTTTTGTGTTTTAACATTTTCTGAACATACATAAGTGATGTTGAGGCCTGAAAACCGTTCAAGATGGAAGGAGTGCTTCTAATGTTGTTTGAAAAAACATGATGAAATATCTGTTTGATTTGCACTAAGTCTGGAAACATTTTCACTCCTGCAGGGGATTTTTCTGAAGGAAATCTCAGCAAGCTTACATTTGGATTTACTTGACCTTTCTGTCTGATTGCACATCTTTTTTTCAGAGGAGCAGGAAGGATCTTGAAACTTCTTTGTCTGTGCTCTGAAGAGAAATGCCAAGAATGTACCTTAAAAGATTGAATTAAGAAATACTCTTTCTTTAATGTTTCAGTATGGATTGTCATTAGTCTGTAAGGAAATAGTCCTGTTGACTGCGCTGTTCCAACTGCTACTATTGATCTATTGATTAAGACTCCAGGAAAAGGCGTCTTTTTGCTAAGAACTCATTAGTGAAATGGCTGCTTCCATAAAACTATTTCAATATATAATAAAATCATTAGAGATTCTGCATGAATGCAGTTTTTCACTTTAAAAGTTGGGTTTGAGCTTTACCTAGCTTTGAACTTGAGTAACAAAGTTAAGGTACTCAATAAAAATAGCATCTATGGACAGGTAGAGTTGAAGGCTCTGATCTTCATCAGATCGATAAATCAAAGGGCGTTCCTCCATCATTGCCTCGTGTGTTATTCCTGATGCAGAAATGCACAGATATCTTATTGAACCGTTCTCAGCAGCTCTTCTCAAGTTGCACAGCCAAGTTTGCGGATGGTCAACAGTGCTCTGTGCCAGTTTTTGACATTACACATCAGACACCTCTGTGTGAAGAACATGCCAAAAAAATGGTAAGTACAAAGCCCAAACTGTAATTATTTGTGTATTGGGATGATCAGGACTTTTAGCCCCCATCTTTCTGTGAACTCTTGCTTGACAGCTAGCAAGTTTATGAACTTAAGAGCTCGTTTCCTTTTATTTTTCTTAAGATGGTAAAACATGCCAAACATTCCCAATTAATATAAAGTATGTTGTGAAAATCTTTTACATACTTTTGAAGATATAATAAAGTGTGCGGGAGAATATCTTTCACTGGAGGAAATTTGATTCCTTTCTTGAATTAAGAAATAGAAAATCATTGTGAGAGATACTGTGGTCATTTTATTTGGGTTCACTCCTGGCCCTTGGATCTGAATATAGTATGAGTGTGGTATTGTAAGAACACTGCATTTCAGACAGTCTTAGTACATGGGGCCCAAAATATTTTCTAGAGGAAGTGTAGACAGCAATTACAAGCATACAAATAATGGGTTTGCTGCTTTATTTACCTTTTGGTGACTATTAGAATTTATCTTTAACGTCCTTCAGGGATCTGTGGATCCCAGAGGAAAAGCAGTGGCCTTCTACAAGTTGAGAGAACCCAGAAATTAAGGTTATGTCCTCTGCTTTCCTTTTATGCTTCCCATCTTCCAGAACAAAACTTTTAGGATAATTCACAAACCCACTTCTGTCTTGCCCCTCCTTCAGGGCATTAGGCATAGAACTGCC
This sequence comes from Egretta garzetta, assembly GCF_000687185.1. Lineage (NCBI taxonomy): Eukaryota > Metazoa > Chordata > Aves > Pelecaniformes > Ardeidae > Egretta > Egretta garzetta. The sequence continues at coordinate 567,231 of NW_009259524.1, forward strand.
TTGTTTGTTTGTCTGTTTGTTCTGTTGTTGGGTTGTTGTGGGGTTTTTGTTATTGTTTTTGTCCAGCCTCTCCAATACTTGTGAATTACGGAGATTTCTGGATTAAAAAGTGAGGGTCTGTGCTATACAGATTTGTATGGGGTTTTCTCCCTCTCCCAGGCAGTATGCAGCATGTCTCTCACGGTTTACTTCTGTAGCACATACAATCCTCTGCCATTCCCAGTGTGATGGCAGCTGAAAACTGATGATGGTTTGGTTAATTTTTTTAATTGGTCAATGATTGCTGTTCAAAAGCAATGAGGCCTTAGTTATTTACCCCTATCCTTACCCTAGCCCTACAGTATTAATTCTGTTTCCTCAGTGCTGTCCCGCTTTTATGGCACTGAGTACCTGAGGATGGGTGCTTCAGCTTCATCTTCAGCTGCTTCATGCTGTCTCCGTTATTGCTACCTCACAACAATGTTCTGCCTTTAATACTTACAGGAATGCTGCCAAAGGTTACAGTTTTGCACTGATTTAATTAGGGTTTGCTATGATGATTTTTAAAGTGACACTGCATGATCTATTCAGCATACCTCATAATTTGGTCTATGTGATTTTTGCTATTGAGATCAATGAGGAAGGAGACAGCTTAATTTTTGTAACCTTGCCTGGCTGTAGGTTAGCAGTCTCTCTTGCATTACATATGAATATCTGTGGAATGACCAGGGGAAAAAAGCAGGGAAAATAATACTTGTTCATCATGTGCTCACATTGCTATTGTTTTATTGCCAAAGGACAATTTCTTGAGAGGGGACAGCTCCCGTAAAGTTCAGCACCAGCAGCAGAGGAAACCCAGGAAAAAAACGAAGCCACCTGCACTTACCAAAAAACACAAGAAGAAGAGAAGGCGAGGCCCACGTCGGCCCCAGAAACCCATTCCTCCTGCAGTGCCCCAAGGGAACCTCACCATGCCTGCCAGTGTCTCACTGCCAGTAGAGATGCCCCACATACGGTCAGTGGTAGCCTTGCCCCAGTTTTTCCACTGCTAGCTTGAATGTTGTCAATGAGCACTATAGAAAGGTGTGATGTTGCTGTGCTGCTCAGCATCTGGAGCAGGGCTAGAAATCGCATCTCCATGTGACTGTTGAAAAAAAACCTTAGAGTGGGTCATTTTGGATTTGAGCAATTATTGAGTTTGATGGATAAACTGTCTTGCTTCTGATGCCCATCTTATATATTTAATCAATAGGGTAAGTGTAAGCTTCCTAAAGAAACTTTCTAAAATAATTTTTTCCCTAGATGATGGGTGTGGGGGGAAAGGTGTGGGGAAACACCCATTATGGATGGATATGCATTCATAGTTGTTGTTTGGAGGAATCAGAGTTGCACACTGTGGACTAACTGTACTTTCTGTCCAGGAGCCCCTCCACACCAGAGCTGAGTGCCGATGAGCTGCCTGATGATATCGCCAATGAAATCACAGACATTCCACATGACTTGGAATTGAATCAGGAGGACTTCTCTGATGTCCTGCCGCGGCTGCCCGATGACTTGCAAGATTTTGATTTCTTTGAAGGTACCATTTTATTTTATTTTATGCTAACGTGAATACAGTCAGTGAACTGAAGAAGTGAGTGTTTCTAAAATGCATTTTGATGGGTTGCTTGCTTTCCTACAGAGGCAATAACTTCTTGACAAGGAAGTGTGCATTTGCTCTGTTGTTTGTGAGCTCTGAAGTAAAGCAGACTTTAAGATGACTGGTGTGTGTAGTTCTCTGCTTGCTCTTATAATTACTGCTCTGAAAATCCTAATTGATTTAATATTTTAATAATTCATTTTACATTTTTACTGCCTGTCAGTGTTGCAGTTTAATCAAGAGTATTCTCAGTAATGGCATCTTTCTGCCATTGAGTGGGGCCAGAATCACAGTCAATGTTGGCCTTTGATAAGAGGAGAAGAGAGTGAGGATAAAAATCTTTAAATACATTTTTGAAACCAGCTTTTGATCAGAACTGTGCCTGAATTTCTGGATTCTAAAGCTCAGTACTTATCACAGATAATAAAGAAATTAGAACAGCCCAGAGCTGGAGTATGTGATTTCTTTGGTCATTTTCTGATATGATATGACATGACATCAGGCTGTGTTTTAACCTAAATTATACTGACTGTGTAAATTTTAGGTCCAGACTGTAATGTGGTAAGTAGAGGGGAGTTTGTGGACTATTTGTGTTATTGCAGGTTTGAAAAAAATCTTATTTAAGCATTTTACTTTAAGTCTAGTGAGTTTGGGAGGCATCTTTTATTGTAGTATGTGGGAGAGGAGGGCAGAGAGAATGAATTCCATTGATGAGGAAGGTGTAATTTCTCGTTTTTCTTTACCTTGCTTACCTAAGTGAACACTGGTGACTGAAATTTTCTGTGTACTGCAAGCCATTCGGGAAGGTTATCATACACTGCAGCTCTGTACTGAACTGTCTGTACTTCTGCATCCTTAGAGTGCCAGTGCCAGGCTCACCTGAGAGGAGTGTGCTAACTTCTGGTGTCCCTGTTTCTGCAGGTAAAAATGGAGATCTCCTTCCGACTACAGAAGAGGCTGAAGAACTGGAACGGGCCCTACAGGCTGTAACTTCTCTTGAGTGCCTGAGTACCATTGGAGTACTTACACAGACAGATGGTGTGCCAGTTCAGGAGCTGTCAGATAGAGGGATAGGGGTATTCTCTACAGGTGCTGGAGCTCCAGGAATGCAGTCCTTGAGTCGAGAGGTTAACACGGATCTGGGGGAGCTGTTGAATGGGCGTATAGTACATGATAATTTCTCCGGTCTGGAGCTGGATGAGAACTTGCTCCGTTCTGCTACCTTGTCCAACCCACCTACGCCCCTGGCAGGGCAGATCCAGGGGCAATTCTCAGCCCCAGCCAACGTCGGCCTTACTTCTGCCACTCTCATAAGCCAGAGTGGCCTTGGGGAGAGAGCCTTCCCAGGACAGTTTCATGGACTTCATGATGGCAGCCATGCCTCCCAGAGGCCCCACCCTGCCCAGCTGCTGAGCAAGGCAGATGACCTGATCACCTCACGACAGCAATACAGCAGTGACCATTCACACTCCTCACCCCATGGAAGCCATTATGATAGTGAGCATGTGCCGTCTCCCTACAGTGACCATATCACATCCCCTCACACCACATCCTTTTCTGGTGATAACTTGGCAGCTACCTTCTCAGCAGAGATGCCCATGATGGCACAGCACTTGCTCCCAACTCAGCTGGATGTGCCACTTAGCGGGGTGGTCAACCCCAGAACTCACTGGGGAAATCTTCCTGTCAATCTTGGGGACCCCTCTCCGTTTAGCAACCTTCTTGGTGCAGATGGACACCTCCTGTCCACCTCCCTGTCCACACCACCTACCACCTCGCACTCAGAGACCACACAGCCTGCCTTCGCCACTGTGACCCCCAACAGCTCCAGTGTGCTTCCGGGGTTACCGCAGACCAGTTTTAGTGGCATGGGTCCTGCCTCTGCTGAACTCATGGCCTCCACCTCCCCTAAACAACAGCTCCCTCAGTTCAGCGCAGCCTTCGGGCACCAGCTGAGCTCCCACAGTGGCATCCCCAAGGACCTGCAGCCCAGCCACAGCTCCATAGCTCCTCCCACGGGCTTCGCAGTGACCGGTGCCACCGCTACCAGTACCAATAACGCATCCGCGCCCTTCACCACCTCCAACTGAGCTTGTCTGCCTCGCTCTGTGCAGGTAGATGGGGGACCTGTGTTTTCTATCTTTCCTTTTTTCCTTTTTCTTTATTTTTTCTGTCCTCCCTTCCCTTTTTTTTAAGAGGGGGTTAAGAAGAAAACCCCTGCTTCAGTACTGACCAGGGTTAGCCCTCTGTGAACCTTGCTGTAGCGTTCACATGTGCTTGTTACGCACCGGTGCTCATTTATTGCAGGCAGGTTTACCGTTCCCCAATAATTCCTTAAGGATACAGTACAGTTACTGGATGTAATTGATCTTAGCAGTAAGACCTAGAAATGGGAAAGATACCTCAGATTACTGATGCATGTTACTGTTTCCTAGGGTTCGGATCAGTGCTTGCCATCCCATTAGCATCTGGTAGAAAGTTTTCCAGTGGGCAGAAGTCCTTTGATTTTTTTTTTTTGTTTGTTTGTTTTTATTATTTACTTTTTTCCCCGAAGGTAGCATCTGGCATAGAAAACTTGGCTGCACACATTGATTTGAGAATGGTGCACTGAAGTCCTAAATCAAGATCATGGTTCAAGGATGAGTTTGGAAGTTTCTTGAAATAGTCTCTTGACCTCCTCTGTGTGCGTGTGTGTGTTTGGGGTGCAGGGAGCAGCAGTTCCTTTTCTTCTTCTGGTGAAGAAGTAGGAGTTGTCCCCTTCCAGAACTGGTCACTGTTCTTACTGCATGCTGATTTTTGTTTTTTTATTATGATGATTTTTAATTCATTGAGCAGCAAGGGGATCAGTTGACTGGTTGCCCAGAATCTGAAGGCTGATACGAAGTTAGCCAAGGGAAAAAAAACCCAAACCGGAAGGATTGAAATAGATCATGGATTACTGAAGATTCCTGTACAGAAATTCCCTCCCTTGCTGAATTACTGTGGCCTTGTAGCATTGATGATTTGCCTTTTCAAAGTGTGGCTTTGTCCAAAACTCCTTGTCTGACAGGTTGACAGGTATTTCCCAGCTGAAACTGGAAGAATTTGGTTGGTATTCTGCCCATCCACACAAGTCTAGGTCAGACCCTTTGGTAAGTTTCAAATGGATGCATTTCTAGCTACTGAGACTTTCTTGGATAGTATTTTCCCCCCTGGGAGTCATATAGTTTTTTTGACACTTCTAGGGTTTGATGCTCTGTATGGGAAGTTGAATGTACGTAAGGAACTAGCAGGTACCTATCAGCAGTCTTGGCTAACCAAAAGAGAAATCACTAAAGCAAAATAGATAAGAATTCCTTCTGTCTGCAGGACAGTTTTACTGCCCACCTGCTAAAGATAGTATTCAGACTCTTTGGTAGTAATTTCAGTTCTTAAAGAAAGGAGTCCACTAGCTTTTAGATTTTTTTTTTTTTTTTTAATTAAATGAAATAATTTTTTTAAAATCTAATTTTAATTTTTTAAATGTTTTTTAATCCAAGAGATAACAGCAGCAGAAATTCTGAGGTGTTTATTTGCATCTTCTTATCAGGAAGGGAAAAAGGGAATTTGTTTGTGACTTCATAGGGCTCAAACTGTACTCTGACTTTGACTGTAACAGTAGCTCCTACTTAATATAACAAGTCTCTACTCTTCTTGGTTTGTTTCTGAGATGCAGATGAGAGAGAACAGAAAATCCCACATTTCAGTCTCTTACTGTACAAGAAAGATTTCATTCTAACTTACAGTAAAACTTCCTACCTGTATGTATTCTAGTCTAATTCAGGAAATTAAGATATACCAAGCACATGTAATACAGAGGCCTAATAAATTATGTGAGCAAGGGTTCATTGAATGGAATTTAGTTGCTATAGAAATTCATTTTGTTAGCAGTCAGGCCCACACCAAAATCTCTGACCCAAACCTCTCCTTCCATCTTGCTAAGGAACAGAATTTAAATGGGATAGGTCTTGTGTCTTCTTACTATTGTAGCAATCATACTATCCCTCTTTTCTTGAAAGATTTGTTCTCCTTAAACATAAAGGAGTATGGATGATGCATATGTCCTTTTCTGAAATTGCAAGTGTATGTGGGTGGAGGAAACAAAAATTATTTTCATGCTTCTGTTGTTATGAAGTCCTTATTTCATACTTGGTAAAATAGATCTTAATAATATAAGCCGAATATTTTTAAGTGGTGATTTAAATATGTTTGTAACATTTAAATGTTTTTAAATCATGTAAAAAGTTGAATTGAAGCCTATGAAATCCTGCTTGTGATTGTCCTGCTGATTGAGGAATGCCCAGTGGTATTGTGAAATGAGGCAAATCTGACAAGGCATTTATTTATTTTTGTATTATGTTCCCCATACTTTGTTGAGGAGACAACTGTTTGGTTTGCAAATAATTTTCATTGTGTCCATATACCTTCTTCAATGTGTTTGGATGACTGGCGGAAAAAGAGTGGAGAACTAGTATACCAAATGGTTAATTCTTTAATCTGCTTGTGTATTCATGTCATTTTAGAGGATGTTAATTTCTATAAATTGGTTTCAGGACTTCGGTCTTGAAATAGTTCTTGTGCCCATCAAACTCTTTAATGAAGCTGCAGCTAGTGCAGAGTATATTTGCCCCACATCACATTTCTCTTTCTTAGCGAATGCCAGGGGGGAAGGGAGGAGAGGAACTGAGAGCCAAGTTCTGCTTGCTCGTGTTGCTATAAACTACAGAGGAGCTCTTTGGTCTAAGGTCACTGTGAGTTTGTACTGGTCTAACTCAGAACAGAACCCAGCTCCTAATCTGAGCATTGATCTAGACAGGGAATTTCAAAAGCTGACAAAGCCATGCAGGTCTGTAATTCCCATTTGAAATAAATGGCTGTTACGTACCTGCATTCCTTTAAGACAGCCTAGGATATCAACTCTCTTCCCCTGCTTAGACTTCAATTTTTGTATATCCCTGGATGACTCTTCCCTGAAAAGTGACTACATAACATTTTTCAATGAGCAAACTAAGTTTGCAATAAAGCTGCACTTTTAAAAATAAACTTCGGTTTGTATACATTTGAAATAGGAATCCCTCTGTCCTGTCTGACACAGTTCTGAAATGGGCCACCACTCTTGCCTTTTCCTGGTTCACCTCCCGTCTTTTCACTGCTGCCGATTTCATGGTTACAGCCTACCAAGCAGTTACGGGTCTTGATCTTAGCTTTACAAGGTGGATCATTCCAGGTGGGCTTCTATACCCACACAACCTCTTGACTTCAGTGAATCAGTGTCTTACTGTTGGATGTGAGAGATCCAATCCAAGAGGTATGTGCAGCCAGAGATGTTTCACACCTCTTCCTCTGGGAAATACTGTGGGTCTGGTTAAGACAGTCCTCGAGGCTGATATTTATTGTGGTTCCCGGGTAGAATCCATGCTCTCTTGCAAAGGTTTTTAAGTATCTCCTCGTATAGCAATTAGCACTCTAATCACCCTTTCACCAAAGAGCCAGTGTAGCAATTTCAGTCCATTGATTTGTGATGGTCAATACCTGTCATGCCCTCTACGTGTTAACAAATGGAATAAAGCTAGTTGAACCTAAAAGTTAATTTCTTTACAGAAGATTTGAGTTTTAAAGAATTGAAAAAAAATTAGGCTTAGAATAAAATACCTGTAACATAATTTTTTGTAATAATAGCACCTCAATTAGTCTTTATACAAAAGTACTTAACACAAGATGAACTCTGGCAGTGTACAGAGAGGCTCCTCAGGAACAGCCTCATGCTGGTCTGGTGCGTAAGACATTCTGTAAGACACACTTTGAAGTTTCCTTTCACTTAAGAAGACTTTATGCCAAGTTTGAGGGGAGCCATATGCACTGAGATACCTCAAAGTTGATTTATTCTTCGGCCTCGTAGTTACTATGACACAAGAAGATGTATGCATGATGCAAGAAGGTGGAAAAGATGCATCATTTTGTCTCCTCCTGCATTCCAGTTCCTCCAGGTTCTTGCTCAGTTCCATTCTCATTAGTAGCATGCTTCTCTCTATGGCTGGGAATAAAGGCTTTAAATCAATAATGCTGAGAGGTAGTGCAGTTGCAGGTCTGCCTCAGACATTGTGGAGAAGATGGCAACAGCTAGATTTCCCACTTCATTCAGCAGGTTAGTGAAATGAGGATTTGCAGTTCTCATTTGGACAGCATTGGAAGGCCCTGAGAAGCTTGTTGCCTGCTAGGCAAAAATCAGAGATGGTATTGGAAGTACAAATGCAAGGAGAAAAATGTGCAAGGAGAGTCATCCATAATAGCAAAAAGAAGCCAAGGGAAGTAGCTTTTGATTTTATTGTTTTTTAGAGGGAGATGGGTAGTAGAAAAATTGGGAAGTTCTGTCGTGAGCTGTTGGGCAGTGTGATGCCACTGGCTTCAGGGGCATGACCAAGGCGAAGGGCCTAGGATTGAACCTGCAAACCAGTAGCCAAGTTCAGTTTGAAGCTTCATTTTGCTATAACCACGTCTAAATACAATCTGGGATTGGATCTGCTTGCCAGGAAGGTCTCAGGACAGAGTACACTGAGCAGTGGACAGGTGTCTTCCCTGAGAAGCTGTCCCTGGTGGTTGTATACACATGTTGTTAGTCTGCTTCCAAGCCCCAGCTCCTCCCTGAGCTGCTGCAGCATCATGGCTGCTGCATTTCCCTGGGGCATTCGAAAGGCTCCAAGGGTATTTCTCCCTGTCTTTGTGCTGCAGTGACTTAAATCCAGTGGTGAATTCTCCAACAGGATGAGCCTTTGGGCAGGGAGGATGGAAAAATTTTTAGAAGAGCCAGCTACCTGTAATTGAATCTTTCAAGACTTGTAGGGTGCAGGGATGGTGGCAAGAGGTGCTTTCAGCAGATGAAGAATAGAAAACTTAACCTGCGGTGATCTCCTGCAGCGAGGCATTTGGGTGTCTGGGCAGCATCCCTGCTGGGGTGTTTCCTTTTGCTTTTGTATGTTTACCGTTACATGTGAAGGAGTCTCCTGTGTAGGCGTGTTACAAGGTCTGGTCGTGGTGGAAGTATTAACTGAAGGAATAGTTTGGGGCTAATATGCTGATCAGGTCTTTAGGTCTTTCTGATCTTCTGGTCACAAGGTGTTTCTGGTTTCGTGGGTAACATTTAGTGACGGGTTGTTGTGCGCTGCTTCTCATACCTCCTTTATTTCCTTCCTCTCTACATTCTTCATCATTCTTTCTTTTGTTCTCCTATTCTCAGATACTTCTCCAGTGTAAGTAATGCTAATCAGTAAGTCTTCCGTGGTCCTGAGCAAATCTGACTGTAAAATGAAAAGGAGGAGAGATTCCTGCAATTCATAATGTACATTTTGGATGCTAGAATGACAGTGCAATAGATCAAAGTATTTCTCAGATCAGCAAGTAAGATGATGTTTCACAGCACGCTAATATGTCATGAACTAGATGCTGAGAGTACAACACGGGAGTGTATATGCTAGCAGTGAATGCGCAGGTGTTTTTAGCAAGAGTTTACCTTCTCACAGGTTCCTCTTCTTTTGAGAAGTTCATCGGTAGGAAGTCACAAAGAAAATTTTAAATTATTCTTTTTAATACCTGCAAGCACAAATAAGAGTAAGGAGGGTTGGTGGAAAAAAAAAAAAATCTGTATTTATGTTCACTAAACTTAAACTTGGACTTTAGGAGAGGTCTGGTCATGAGAGACCTTAGCTCTATCAGGTGAAGTAAAACAACAGTGACTGTTTTGGGACCTTCTCCCTTTGCTGTTCTGCTGTGCTACTTTTTGTGGTTGTTGGGTTCTTTGCTCTCCCCTGTTTTATTCTGCTTTCACGTACTCCTTCTCTGGCTACTATGGAATAAGGGAGTGGAAGCATGAAAGGAGAAAGAGGGCTTGGCCGTAGATCGCCAGCAATAGTTGGATAAGGCTCTCTTTGTGTCTCCCTGAAATAAGTGTTGGCACCTTTTCAGTCTACTCTGGCTCATAGAATTCAGATTGGAAGTGAACAGGATGAAACTTGGGCTTGTGACCTTAAAACTGTATTTACTCGATGTAGAAAAATGCATTCTTCCTACTCCTTCCCCTTGCTAGTCCCCCAAACACACACACAGCGAGATGTCCAGAGTACCAGCGTATCGACCGCATACGCGTACTGAACTTGATCCAGTAATGCTAATGTTTTACCTGCTTTCTGTCGTCGTCAGCCAGTGCCCACAGAGGTGAACTCTGGATAGGTAACATTCCCAGATATCCTCTGGAAAACTTTAACTTTGGTGCAGATTGCTCTGATGTAGCTGACTGCGATGGCGTTGGCTTCTACCTTGGAGTGGACTGATTTACCCTGAAATGACTCTCTAACCTGCATCTTAAACAGTGTAGTTGGCTCCGGTGCAACTAGATTCATTCTGAAGTGACGGAGAGCTCGATTCTCACGCAAAATAGCTACATCCTACCAGAAGGGGTTGAACCAGTTTCTCTGAACAGTGATGACCTTCACTGTACAGTTTTGGGTATGTCTCAGGGATTCCTTGTGGAAATAAGGGCAGTTAACAAAAAAAAAAAGTAAATAGTTTTAAAAGTAAATAATAATTTAAGGTAGAGCGTCACCTAAGTGAGAGCGCAAGAAGGAGAAATCTTTGTTCAGTTTTATAGTCCACGGTGTCTGGCTTAGGGACTCTTTCTCTTCTCGGGGCTCTCATCTCAAGTTCAACGTACAGAATCTTTTTCATCACGCTCAGCTTTAAACTTTTTATTTAAAGATACCCTTCCCCAATGAGCTTTCAGAATACTTATTGTAGATTTTAAGAGAAATGGTATATTAATTTATGCTATTAACATCACCTCATAAATTATAAGTTTTATACTAAAGCTGTATTGAGTGTAATGAATTATGTTGCATATGTGTTTTTAATAGCTATAAAATTATATACAAGCTTTTTTGGAAAAACAAACTAGTGAAGCACCTTTTTACACTGGATCTTTGCCGTGTCAAGGTGTACAGCTATTCTTTGCTACCTTGCAGATATCTATATCTATATATAGATATATATATATAAATAAAATAAAATGGTATCCTGTATCAACAAAGCATAGAACTCTTTTTAACCCTTATATTACTGTTCCTATAACTCTTTTTAAATTTTATTTTGAGTGTTACATTCTGCAATAATTTATCTGTGGTTTGTACCTATGATTAGAAATTTAGTTACAGGGTAAATAGATCAAATTAAAAAAATCCAACTACTGTAGCTGGAAGTTGTGAACCAAGTTTGTAAGACCTTTTCTTTTTCTTTTCTTTTTTAATGTATTTATTTCCAGTTAGCTCTGTGAGTTGGAATTTGAAAAGTCAGAACGTTAGGAATCTACAGTGTCTTATTTGGGAATTTTTCCCCTCCTTTCCTCACAAAGGAATTCCCACTGTGACTTATAAATAGAATTAGACTGCTTGTGTGCATGTATGTATTATATATACACACAAAAAATATGCATTGGGGGGGGATGTATGTGCGATACGAATGTGTATATTGTATGTAGGTCATAGTTTTGTAAAGAGAAAAGTAGTTGAGAGGTGATGGAATGTATTGTAGAAATGTGATTATTTAGTAGGGGGTTGTTATGTCCTCACTGTTGTATAAATAACTGAAACTCTCTACTACATAATCTTCTGTTATAAGGCTAACTCTGATATCATGTCAATTTTACTGTTTTTTTTAAATGAGTTGCATTGAGCCCTGTTTAAAATGCCATGAAAATACCAAGCTCCCAAAGACAGCCTTTAAATAAAACAAATGGGGGAGGAGGAGGGATGGGAGAAATGAGTGATATTTTTCAGGAGAAATTGAAATGGGAAAGTCTGCATTTGGTGGGATGGGGAGACATGGGAATTGCTGTACCTTTGCAAACTAATACCTGAATTTCCTGTGGTCTGACTTGGAAAATGTTGTCAATCAGTTCAAATTAGGTTGTGAGGGGCACTGTTTGTGGGGTCATCTCCGTTCTGTAAAAGGATCTTGTCTTCAAAGTAGATTCTTTTCTTCCCTGAGGGTCTTGGCGTGTCTTGATTTTGCCCCAAAATTGCTGTTGTGGGATTGCAGAGCAAAATACAATTTCAATCCAAGGAGTTTCACTCGTGCTGTGAAATTCTGAATTTAATTATGGCCACTTAACTCTTTTTTCATAATTGGAGAAGGAAGATTTCCTTTATGGGTGTTCTCACTTGAAACTGTGAGAAGTCAGAAACATTCTTACAGATTGGCTTACTCTTCATACTGTTCTATTTAGGCTGGAGAAAGTAACCTAATTGTTATTTATTCATACAGTATCACTTTTAACGATGATGATCCTGGTGACTTTAAAAATCTGTTTAGAAAAATCAGAGCTTCCAATGTTGCACAGACATTTGAATTTTTGAAGGCTTTTTTTTTTTTTAAGCAGTTGCAAATCAAATCTTAATTTTCAAATTATTTTTTATATATCCCCCTCCTTATCAGTATGTTGATATCCCCCAGGCATCCCTCCCCCTTTCTCCCTCCCCGCAATTTGTTTCTGGCACATATGCATACAAGTGAAAGGGCAGGGAGGTGGAATTTGTCAGAGGCCTTTCCTTCTGCTTATTTGGTGGTAATGGGAGTTAGCAGCATAATTCTTTATGCCTTTACGGGGAAGAATAGACCCATTTTTGTGTATACCTGTACAGAGAGATATATCTGTATATGAGATGTTGGTAGCACTTTGCTGAATGTGGACTTGCCCTCATGATGTACAATAAATACGTATGAATGCAATCAATCTAAATCTATATATACATGCATACAGATGTATAGATGGAATATATGTTGTATCACACACATGTACATTAGTTGTAACATGAGTAAGTGTGTGAGCTAAAGAGAGAGACTCCACGTAACGTATGTGTAACAGGTAAGCACTTGTGCCAAACAAGGTTGTTTTAAGTCTTCTGAGGGATTTGGATGACGTCAATGACTGATCTGAGCTTGGTCACCATTGATTTGTGTTACCTCAGCCCTCACAGTGGAGTTCCCTTGGTACGTCTCTGCTTTTGTTTATCCTGTGTGAATACTCATTGAGGCCTCTTGCAATGCCAACCTCTTCTGCTTCTCTGCTCCATCGCCTCCATTCCAGCTCCTCCTCCTCCTCCCTGCATTTCTACAGTTTCTCTTGCTAACAGCAGTCAGCTTTAATGGCCCAATCCAGCTCTGCCTACGCATTAGGGAAATGCTCTTGGTGACTGCAGTGGCAGCTGAATTGGGCCCTGACCACTTGCTTGAACTTACGCAGAATTTCCCAGCTATTCAATTGTGCTTGAGTACGACTGCAATTGATTTGCAGATGAACACAAACTTTTCTCAGAACCTGATGCAAAGCTTCCTAGCACAGTAAAAGGTGAACGCAGTATCGTATTTGAGAGGCAAGTGTTCAAAATGAGAAAAATGCACCCACTGAAAATCATCTTCAATTTTCAGCCCCAGGGAGAACAAGGGGGTTTGGTTGGTGTTCCCCATAATGCAGGCAGTAAGCAGAAGGCAGCCCTCTGCTCTGCTGTGAGCAGTGGGGTTGTCATCAAACATACCAAGAGGAACACAGCTCGTTACATTTTACCATTAAACAGGTTTTAAAATGAGCTGCAGAGTTGGCCATTAACATGCTAGCACTTTGCATCTAATTGTGTATCGAATGATCTTGCTCATGCAAGTAAATTGTGGTTTTAAGTATTTTATTTTCTGTTTTCTGGCTAAATGGAGCTTCTATATCCTTTTAGCAGAAAGCAGCTGTCAGAAACCTGCTCAGTCACATTTAAGCACTGTTGAAAATCCTGGCTAACTTTAGGCTTCAGTTTCAATGGAGAATGCTGCTCCAATTCTGTCATCGAGCCGTACTGCATTCCACATTTTCAGTATGGGTATGGCACAATTTTTCTTGGCCCCAATTCAGCCCTGGAATTTTGTCTTCCTTGCATTTCTATTAGAAAAAGGTAACTGGTGTGCTGTTCCATCTGAGCTTTCATGCAATCATACACAAGGATTTCTATAATACATATGTTCGGGCGTGTGTATGGGTATGTCTGTGTACTGTGTGTGTATAATACATATTTATACGCACACATATATTACGCTATTTCAGTTTATGTATGTGGAGAACGTACCTGTTGGTTCTCTCCTGATATATACTCATGCATACGTATATTAAATATGTATATAGATTGTAGATGTCCTGCATATACGCATGTATATGTTATGAACCTTGGTTGGCAATTTTTTTCCCACTTTTTGCAAATTGCTGTCCTTTATGACATATTTTCACTGAAGCTGCATTATATAGAAGAAATGGAGAAATGTGTTATCAAAGTTTTATTTTAAAAAGGAGACTCTTAATTATCTAAAGCCATTTGTAATTGTCTTTTGAATTTTTGCTAGAAGGGTTGTTATTATTGAAAAAGAAGGAAAAAAAAAAAGAAAAAAGAGAAAACAAAAAACCAAAAGCAAGCAGACAAGCCCTTACTCCCACCATCACCTGGACAGGTGGACATAAGAAAGAGGTGGAAACACAAGTTTCTAGGTTTTTGTTTCTTTCAGGGGTTTCTGAGGCATACTGTACTGTGTTCTGCCCCATCCCCCCTTTTGTCCAATTATAATTAATGATTCATGGTTTCTTTTACACAGCTTTTCCCCTCATTACTTTACTTTCGTAAATCATTATTCACCTCCTACATTCAATAGTGCTGATATCACTAAGGAGATTTCATGTCCTTTTGTCCTTTCCAGGAGAAATACCAGTGCATCACTGTTGTGTTACATTTTAACATACTTTGTGGAGGATGGATGTTTTTATTGAAGATGTCTGTAACAAGTCTTTAACTTATTTAATGTGAGAAGCCTTCATTGGAATCTAGCGCTTGTTTGTTTCCAACGAGTTTCTGCAACTGTTTTTTCACCGACATGTTAAGTAGTCCCCTTCTTATTTGATGCCTGAGGTTTTATGGTTTGGGTTCGTTGTTGTGGGTTTGATTTTTGGCTTTTTTTTTTTCCTCTCCGATTCCCAAAAATGTTTCTCTGCAAGTGGAGCAAAACAGATGTCAGAATCTCAACCAATATCCTTTTTGCAGTTAAGGGGTAAATATCTTTATCCTAGATTTAATAAACAGAAGGTGGCAAATGGACAATCTGAAGTGCTTAGAGGGAATGCTCACTATTTTTAAGGCTGTCTCAGAGAAGTTTGTGTTTGGTGTCATTTTAAAAGTAGCTTGATCACGCTTTGATATCAGAAACAGCCTTGTAACATGGAGCCTCGTACAGTTGTTTGGCCACTAGAGTTTAAAATGTAAACAAGTTGCAGTGGGAAAGCAAAGGTGAGGCAGTGTATTTTGAACCAGTGAATTGTAGCTTGCAAACGTACCTGATTTTGGAGTAACTGCATGGTAGCAAGGATTAGCAGTCTCTTACACCCCTTTCTTCTTCCCTCTCATCCCTGACACATGTGTTCAGCATACCGTACATTGGGAAAAATAAACAACTTACTCCAGCAACGTTAAATCCCCTTAATGACTGCTTAAAGGGAACATACAAACTTGCATTGCTGCATCCCGTCTCATGGTATTAGCTGGAAGACTAGCTAATACGCACAAAAAGCCCAGTCCAGGTTGCTTCTACCGATGTGTTGCTTTCGGAGAGTGTGGTGTGTGGGGATGCCCAAGAAGAAGGGTCCCTTCCGGCGGGGTCCCCGGCAGCGATAGCAACTCACACTAGTGCTTCTAGTGCTGGAGGCTCACGGACAGCATTCCAGGGGCGGGTAGGAAAGCTCATGTTTGTACTTTCCCTTTAAATAGGAAAGGTTGGCTCACATGTTCCTCATACTTCTCAATGAATGTACTGTATTACCATTTAAAAAAAAAAATCAATGAAATGATAATAGATTGGTCTCCTTTTGTTATCTGGTCCTTGTTTAATTTGTTTAAGGGTTTTTGTATACAAAAGTTTACATTTTTATGTATATTTTTCTTGTGTAAAAACTGATGTAATATGTGTATAAAACACTGTATGTATTATCTGTATATAGTGTGACAAAATGATTTTCTTTCTTTCTTTTGGATGTATTAATAAATCTTGCTGTGAAGTAGATGTGTTTACTATGATGAAACCCTCTTCTCCAAGCCATTTTGCTAAGTCCAAGATGTATGGAATATTGCCCAGGCTGAAATCTAATCCATAAAGTGGTTTCTTTTTTCCTTTAAGACATATCCTAAGTACAGTTATTAAACTGTCCTTTGCTTAGATAGCTGTAGAGTCTGATTCTGCTCTTGCTTATTCTCTATTGCTTTCTAATGACATTAGCTAATTAGTTTTGCAAACAAACTGGGGTCTTCAGTCTCAGTCCTGATTCTAATTACAGTGCTTTCTAGCTCTGGGTCACTGGCCTGGAGACCAGATCCTTTTCATCTTGTTTTCTGGTTTGAGTTTGCAGAACTGGACTTGAAATATAATTTAAGGGGTATAGAATAGAATTTTGTCTTACGTGTTCTTGTGTTTTCTGAGATTTAAAAAATATATACCTGCTTCATCACCGAAACTGGTAAGTTGGAGTTTGGCGTTATTTTGAGGATTAGCAAAGTGACGGGCCCCGGTCAGCTCTCGGGCAGGATTGCGAGGCCAGGGAATGCCTGTGGTGACTACCTGGAACAGTAAGACGCTGGGAATCACTGCTGCCTTGTTTGGACACAGGCAGCTGGGCACTGGGGAAAAGCTGCCATTCCCACCACGCTGCTGCGACTGGTGTGGCTTTCCCACGGTAGCATGAAGTGTGTCCTCTGTTTGGACAGCTCTACGCCTCGGACACTTTACTGTAAGTTGGTGGTTGCTGCATCTTCCTCTCATTTGTTTTGTGAAGTCTTCCCCTTTGCTTTCTGACACGAGAGCATGTGCTACAACTGTGCCTGCTTTGCTAGTCTCCATCTCCAATGTGTTTGAGGTCATGACTTGCAAGGAAAAGCAGTTGTATCCTAGGTGAGACCATCTTCCAGGTTCTGGTTTTCATAACCAGTCTCACTTAAGGCTGCCCTGATCATCAGAATGACTATCAGCAGAGATTGATGAGAAGGGGATTCAGTAATTTGACTTTTCTTTTTAATGAGCAGTGGCCCAGCCATTCTAGACAGTGTAATTAGAGCTGCATTTCAGTGCCTGATTGTAATTCAGGCCGAGGGATAAGCAGTGACAGCAAATGACATAGTCTTCCATGCTCACACATGCTGCAAGGGTTTTGGGGCAAAGGACGGAACTGGTTTGTGCTTTAATGTCTTGCCTTCCTGGGTGATAGGAGTACACCGAAAGTGCTGTATCCAGACATTTGTCAAGACAGAGCGATGACAGGAACGCTCAGATGCTTGAAGTAAACAACAGGAGAGTCCAGCAGCATAAGTTCAATCCAATGTGGCTGGAGAAAATCTGCCTCAAGCTTGTCCATTCTAGGGAATTTTCAAGGTTATGGGCCTGAGACATTTGGACATGATAGGGGTAATAGTGATGAGGGAGTTCTGGGCTGTTATTGACGCAGTTCTGGCTATGCGTGTGGGTGTCACAAAGTTGATACTAAAAAGCGCTCCTGTCTCAAGTAACACTCAAAGTCAAAATGGTGAGAGGTGAAGGAATTGATTGTTATGGAGAAAATGGTTGTTAAAAATATGCTTTTAACAAAGCAGCAAAAGTAAGTTGCTATCTGGTGTAAGATTTGAGGCTGTGATGAGGAGTAAGAAGGTGGAAGTTAGGAAAATGTGGGCTCTCCCTTGGGGATAACTCCCTGGCAGAAGCCGAGTTGCCTGGTTGGGTCCCCAGCTGGGGGTTCTCCAGGGTGGGCTTGCCAAGAGATGGGCCAAGACTCCTCCGCTGACTAAGGCAGAGACCAACTGAATCACCTGTGGGTTTGTTTTTTTTTTTCCAGCCTTTCCATGAACAACAAAGAAACACTGCTCTTAGAAAATGATTGCCTGGCGCTCAGCCTGTAACTTTACAAAAACAACCGGTCATTGTTCTAGTGCCACATTTCAAAACACAAACAGGTTTTGTTTGAAGTATCAATTCAGGAAGAATGTGGTACATCTTTCTTTGTATTTTGACAGTCCTCTTGAACTCCAACAGTAGCCTTTTAATAGTTGACAGTTATTTTCTCAGGCAAGCTCATCTAGTTTCTACTTGAAAAGCCGGTGACATTTTGTTACAAGAGCAAGTGTTGCTCTTGTATTCGGTGAAGCAATTGGAAGGAGAAAACTTTATTAAATTTGGAAGCTGGCCTCCTGCAGAGGTAAGACAACCTTGCTTTCTCCCTGCATAGTCATGGGCAATTGTCCATGGGGGGGCCATCTTCCACACTCCCCCCTAGAGCCTACCCCCCAAGTGCAGGGCTGGTACTCTGCAGCTGTCAGGTCTAAATTGGAGATGTAAGATGCATGTTTTAAGGGGCTAAGAGGTGGTTGCTGTGTTTACTGGCATGAGTTTAAGCCCAGGAGTGGCTGCCTTGGTTTACTGCTGTTGCTAATTTATGACTTGTGGAAGGTGCCAACGAAGAGTCTTGGTATCACTGAATCAAGTAAGAAAATTGAAGTGGTGTGCTAAAAATGTCCCTGAAAGCAAAGTAGCTTTCATATTCATATACATTCTTGTGCTTCTATGGGGGACCAGTGCTACAAACTTTCTATGCCTGCATCCAAGAACTCCTTTGACAGATGTCCTTAGGACCAAGAGGCTTGCATGTCCTCTTCACCCCTCACATCTAGCTTGCAATGGCTGCTGTAGCCACCAGTGTGGAGGGGAGTCCTGTAACGTGAACTCAGTCTGGCACTGCTGCCTGTTTCTGCTCAGCTTGTGTGCCAGCTTCAGGTTCTTGATAGTTAAAATTTAAAATGTAAAGCCTTCCCTTTCATGCTGTGCAACTCTTGGTGGAAGAAACCCCCTGTAACCAGCCTGCAGCTGTCCCAGGGTGCTCTTGTGAACCTGACCTAGAGGCCCTCTACTGTGGTGCCTAGCAGAAAGCTGATGCTGGGTAAGCTGCTGATATAGATGTAAATGCTGTCACGCTGGTCAATATTTTCTCACAGCTCCCTTGTCTTCTGCAAGCTCACCATTCCTGGGAGGGTGTCCATACTCCAGCCACTTCCAGCTTCCCCACTTGCAGCCACGTTGGATGCAATGGCCTTCACAGCAGGCAAGAACACTCTGATGAGAGGGAGGGGAGAGCGTCTTCCGAGCTGCAGACCAGTCCTGTGAGCCCACACGGCGACCCCAGGGAGGCCAGTAAGGCTTGCGAGGAGCACAACGGGCATCTGATGCGGCACCCTCTCCTGTCTCTGTAAGTCCTTCATCAAAGCATCTCAGTGGTACCTGGTAAAACAGGGTATGGCTCATGCTAAAAAGAATTTCACAGATGCAAAAAAAAAATCTTGATTTCTCTTGGTTTCTAAGTGTGTTGGAACATTTCTCTTCAGGCTGTGGATTTCTTGCATTGAGGCTTTGCATGTGCCGGGAGCAGCAGTGCTCGTGGAAAAAATGCATTGGGCCCAAACTCCAACTGAAGGGGTAATAGCATCAACCTTGCCTCACCCAGCTGGTACCAAAGCATTGGCAGGAATAAAGAGCCTGGTTTATGTCAGATTTTGGCCAGTACTCTGCCAAAGTTTGATTTTGAGCTGTGAGTCTGGGTTACAATACTGCCACGTTGGCAGAGTTGGTCCATGTTTGTGCCAGTGGAATTTGTGCAGAACTGGACCCTGAAAGTGTTCATGAATGTTTCCCAACTTGACTACTGTCACCATGGGTCACGTGGTACCCGGTTACAGCTTCCCTGTGTCTCTCTCTGTGGCCAGCTTGGTGGCATTGGTCCCTTCCACTGCTGGGAGAGCTGGCTGAGTCCAGGGACCTTGAAACTGTTATCAGTTTTGGGCAGGTCTTCAAAAAAAAAAAGCCTTTGTCAGATTTTATTTTCCATTTGCTAATGAAAAATGTTCTTTGCCATCAGCCCATTAGGATAAACTCAGCTGGGATGGGCAGAGAGGCTTTAGGGGTGATTCTTTAAGTGCCTAGAAGCATACAAATGGGTTAAATCCAAGACACCACCTGGGGTTCTTCTCTGCGCATTCCTGTTGCCTGTTGGTGCAGACATTTAAACTTGCTGCCTGAATCAAGAGTCGTGTGTTAGCATCAGTAGAGGATATCTCCCTAAGTATGTAGTTTTCTGTAATTTGTGCTCTCAGCAATTTGCATGCATTTGCTAGGACATCTTTAGTCCAGCTGAGTGTTCAAAGTCAGTAAAGCCACTTGACTTATATCTGAGAGCACACGGTTGTTGCG
Source organism: Egretta garzetta (assembly GCF_000687185.1). Taxonomy (NCBI): domain Eukaryota; kingdom Metazoa; phylum Chordata; class Aves; order Pelecaniformes; family Ardeidae; genus Egretta; species Egretta garzetta. The sequence continues at coordinate 587,209 of NW_009259524.1, forward strand.
TTGGGGTTTTTTGCTCCAACCAGTTTAATGCCTTGTTTAATCCTGCAGAATTTAATTTTTCTGTTGACCAGCATTTGCTCAGTGGAGCCAGCCAGTTTCCTCTGTTATTAATCTCGTTTTTTCTGCTCTCCCTTGGGTCCTACTGTTTAATATAGCTTTGGGTTTTTTTTTTCCCTCCTCTTTTTTCCCCAATGTTTTGCCATTCTATACAATGTTTTTGTCTTGTTGTCTTCATCTCTTTTCCCCTCAGACTGCAACTGAAATTGTTGCTGAAGAGATTCCGGTAAGCAAAATTAGATTCCTAGAACTCAGAATTTTTCGTTGTCAGACCATATCCTCTTCACTTGGCTCCTTTATCTCTACCAGCTCTGCCCAGCAAGGCCTTGCTGGGCAGAGCTACTCCTAATACCCCTAATTAAGAAATTAGAATCAGTCAAGGTCTCGTACAAATCCATATGTTGTCTGAGGTAGGCCCTTTCAAAGATGATGGAGATGAGGATCTTGACAAATAATCTCTCAGAAAAATTCAGCAAAGCTGCTGTGGTATTTTCCATGCCTTGCAAAGCTGGCTGCCTGTGGCAAATTTCCTGTGATGACACGCCAAAAAGATGATGCCTTTATCAGGCACCGTTTCCCATTAAAACCGCTTAAAAAGCTAGCGGTCCTGTTCGTATTGGTTCCTGGTTTGCTGTGATGCTGGCTGCTTTTGCACAGCCCAGTGCTATGAGGAGCAGAGTCTCTTTGAGTGTGTCCCTGCTTCTGGGCAGGCTTTGCCCACAGGCAGCCCTGCTGCCATCTGCCTTTGCCAGGTGACAGGGAGCGGGGCTGGTGGGCGGCAGCTTAACTCTCACTCAATTAATTGAATACTTGCAGGCAGTCTTTTCCTTAATTTCCCCCGAGTAACGCGGGATGTTTATCTGCAAGCTTTCTACCTGTCTCTTCCTGCTTCTTCCTGGATTTTGTGACTGGTGCTCTTAACCAATGCCAGAATCTGTGTCTGGCTGCTGTGAGCTGAGTCGGTAAGAGACAAACAACGCATGGGTCTTCTAGCGGCTCTAAGTGTGAGCTAAACTGTACAGAAAACGACGGAGGATACCAGCAGAAAAGAGCAAGTGGCTGAGTGTGACTGAATCTGTTCAGCATCAGTAGGTGACACAAAAAGATGCTGTCCTTATCGTTCAGTTCTGGTGCCTGCGTGCATTTTGGAAGCTCATCTCACAGGCTTGCCATTGGCAGCCCCCCCCCGGGCCACATTGCTCACCCTGTCCTATATGGGTGGCCATCCATAGGTGAGATTCCCTGGCTGGAAAACTGGTGGGTTTAAACATCATGTGCCCTCCATGTTGCTTGCTGGTCCTGCAATTGAAATGCAGCCTTTGGTGCATAATTCTTAACTATATCAAAACTATGAAAGAAAATCGTCTTTTTACTTTGGTCATCTCTAATGCCATAAAAATAAATCCACTCATTCATATAATTCATAATTCAGCCTTGTTTTCCTTCTGCCTCCTGTTTTTCCACCAGCTGTTTGGGACTTGATTTGCCGTGGAAGGTGTTGTTTGATGGAGGGGATACACTGATGAGAGCATAAGGCTTCAACCTCTTGCACTCGGAGTATTAAGTTTTATGGCTTCCCCGGTGCTATAAAACCAACACACCCTATTTTATTTTTCATTTTGGACATCATTCTGTTTATTTTTCTTGCAAGGTTTTATACCAAGATAAGCGTTCTCAGAGGTTTTTGTTTACTCTGGGAAGTGGCTTGGCAAAGGGAAGTATTACTGTGCAAGGCTTCCATTATGAAATTGGTTTATGGCTGTAATTTTTATGTGAAGGATGCCAGACTGTTAACAATTGAGAATTAAGTTTCCTACTTCTATTTTCAAACAGGTAATTTGCTAATTATTTATCTAGAGATTGTTCCTTACTATTGGCCTGAGTCCGTGTCATACTTACAATAATCCTGCTGTCATGACCTACGCACGAGAGAAACGCTGTCCCCGGGGTAGAAGTGGAGATGGAAGGCAGCGGCAAGAGGAGGGCAGCGGCCCGAGAGCCGCCCCGCTCTCCCCTGCAGTCCCCCCGGCTGCCTTGCTGGTGGGTGCGCATGGCGTGCAGGGGTCAGCAGAGACCCATTTTCTCACAGGATGTAAGCTAGTATTAGCGCTGCTGACCACGAAGGTCTGTTTGCCCCAGCTGCAGAGCAGGACCCGGGTGGATGCCTGCTGGGCTGCTCTCTGCGTGAAAGTGTCCTGCGGTGGTGGAAGAGCATCATCATCGCAGATTCAGGTATGGCTAAGGCAGGACTGTAGTATATTCTTGTCTGAGATTCAGGCTATTTTCTGCAACCCAAGACTGGGACCTGAAAGCCATGTTTTGGAATCATTTTAACTTTACGGCTGTAGTCTGCGTTGAGTCTCAGACAGCATCACAACGTAACGGCTGGCTGTCAAACTTGCTCCCTGATGGCAAGACCTATCTGTTGGATCAGAAAGCTTCAAATCAAAAGCTTTGAATTTTATTTTTTCTTCACCCATGAAAATCTCCTGGCAATGTAACACAGCTCACCTGTTTAGTCCCCCCAAGGTCTGAACTACACTCAAATGGAACCACATCCTCCAGACCAGCACTGGTGTTGGCACTCTCCTCTACCTGTGCCGGGCTGAAAGGGCTGTTTGAAGCGACCTTGGTCAGAATTGTGGTCCCCAGCAAGCATGTGGGAACTGCTGAACATGGTGTCAGGCTCTGGGAAGGAGCAAGCAGTGAGAACCCAGGCAGATGGCGAAGGACAGGGCAAATGTACTGCAGCTTCCCGCAGAGGGAGAATTGACCTACCCGGTCCATCAGCTTTAGTTTTGCATTCCTGATTTTATTTCATTACCCAAACTCTGCAAGGAGCAACAGGCCATTGTAAGAGGTTTTTGTAATAGAAGTGTTGCCTGAGTTTTTAATAATCAACCCAAAGTCGTTCCTGACCTGTGCCAGGTTTACTCCAGAGCAGTCGTGCTGGGGCTGCCGGTGAGGGCCGGGCAGAACCGAGAGCGACGGCGTGTGAGCTGTGGGGCTGGGGCTGTGCTGGCGATGCTGAGGAGCAGGACAGGGCCTTCAGTTCCAATTGTTCTTTTCAAACCCAGAAATCACATCTTTCAATATGTGGTATAATCTGTGCAGGGCTCACATGTGCAGAACCGATGTTCCCCAAGCTGCGTGAGATAAGGGAAAGCGTGGGGAAGTGGAATATCTTTATTACTTTTTTCAAGGGGAGATTCTCTTTCACTTTTCATTTCCTCTTGCGTTTCCTTTCTGTATTTGTGCTTTAACATTAGGTTTGATTCTGTCTTGATAGCATTCAAGTGAAGGCTTACATATTTCATCAGGATTGTCTCTTTTGTTTTCAGGGCTGAAAGTCCCAAACAATATGAAGAAGTCACAGCCACGTACACATCTGGAGTCCTTTCATCCGCTCCAAACAGGCACTTTCCTTTATTCCTATTCACCCTCATTACTTAATTTCCTAAATAGGCTGCAGCTCTTTAATGCCTGAGTGACGTTATGTCAAAATGTCTTGCTAGGCTCTTCCACTATGTGATAATTCAGTATATCCTGTTTCCAGAGCTGAGGAAATACATTTCCTTCACTTTAGCTCATTACTCCTTAGGAAATTGCTTTTCTTCAATTATCCTGACAACCTGGATTTTGACAGCTCCAGACTTGCTGGATGAAGCTCCTGCAGTCTCTGCAAACAGTTTTTTTCCTTGAGGCTTCTCTGTCTGTCATCTGTAATGTCCTTCCTAGAGAGGACCTTTTATTGGGGACTTTTCTTACCTCTGCCAATGGCGGCTGTGGGTGTCCTGACACAATTTACAATGCTGATCCTGAAGGTTTAAAAAAAAAAAAGGTTTACTGTCCCCCCCTCCGACAAGGTAAAGCATTTCTTTGCAGGCTCACAGAGATCTCCGTAGGTGATCATGTATTACCCATTCCTGTGCTAATGTAACTTTTATGGCCAACTTTTATAAAAAGAGCCATCACTTGCATTGTCTGGAACAGGATCTTAAAGAAAGCATTAGCAAAGATAAACTACAGGGAGCACTCCTCAGCACTTTCTAATCCAAGAGCCACTTAACCTATCCAGGGGAAAAAACACAGATTATCTCAGACAGCTGTCACAAGATCTTTCGCTTACAACCAAATACAGATGGGCCCAAACTTCAATGGTCTGAACACCGCTCTCCTTCCTCCTCTGCGCTATTTCTTGTGCATGTAGGAAGATGGGCTCCCCCTTTCTCACACCTCGTGGTCCCCGAGCCCCCTCCCTGGTGGCAGCTGGGGGAGCCAGCACAGCCCTCTCTCTGCTGGTTTGCTCAGTAACTCCAGCAACTTCTTGCTGGTCCTTTCTTAGTGCTTTGTGGTGTGCTCGGATATTGTCTTAGGAGGCTCAGGAACAGAGAGAGGGTGGCCCCATGCTGAGACACCTCATTGTCTCATGGCTAAACCAGCAGTGTCTTGTCCCCTGGCACATGCTTCTTGATGCTGTAAGCTGCTAATAGCACCTTCCTACCTGTCAGGGATGTCTTGAAGAGAAAGCATGTGACTGTGAGGAGTTCCCATGCCATGCAAGGGAGGAGGCAGCACAGGTGGAAATCTAGACCAGCTCATAAGAAGAAAACACTATACCAACACAAGGAACTACTCATACTTAATGGGAATCTTGCATTTGAATCCTATACTTTAGTATGTCCATTTTTTCTTCAAAACTGCTTCACTTCACCTGCACGAGTGTCCATGAGTGCAAACCACCCCACCGCTCCTAGGGGCTGTCCTGACCCAGTCAGTCATCTGTCTGCTGCAGAAATCCCATTTACACACGGAGTGATTCTCCTTGTTTTCAGTTTCCATCAGCTCTAGGTGGCAAGTTGGAGAATGGCAGTCTGTGGGTCCCCCCCAGCCTCTCTTGGGAAGTAAAATATTCCCGGCTCTTCCCTTTCACCATACCCCACCAAGAATTACACGGTTTATGGCAAAGTTTCCCTTCTTTCACCAGCCCTCTGCTGGCGACACTGGGTAGGATGCATTTATTCGCTGGAGACCTGCAGACACATGTTGACATTACTCCCTTCCTAACCGCTGCTCTGAACATGTATCTCATTTTCAGGTGTAATGAACCTCTCTAAGCTTCTCCTTGTCTCATCTTTGACTCTGAACATTTTTTGGCAGTTTCCTATGACAGTCTGATGGGAAAGAAGCTTTGCTGCTTGCTGATTGTTTTCTTCCTTTTTTGTGATGAAAAAGCTCCCGTTGGGTGGTCATCACCTGGGCTCTCCTTCAGGAGAGAAGACAGACTGGCCAGCGGCAGCTTCAGCGTTAAGGAGCTCTCAGGTAAGTGGGTCTCATGGTCCTTTTAGGGACATGGCAACTGTGCCTGCCTGGCTCCGCAAGCAGCACCAGCTGCTCTGTCCTGCTGGTGTGGCTCTTCCGCAGGCTTCACCAGCTTGCCTTAGTTTGGTCCTGGGTTTTGTAGCTGTTTTGTTGCTGCTTTTGAGGCAGCCTCAAACCCGCAGGTGTGCTCTCCTGTTGACAACTCTTTCGCCTACAGTTAAAATCAGACACCAAACTGCGGGGAAAATTAATGGCACCTGCAAATTACGTGTGCTTAAATACTGAGTTGCTTCATTTGCAAGTACAATCAGGTATTTTGGTATTTGAGGCCTGTGCCCTCATGCATCTGCATATCTTAAGCGTGTAAACAGCTGGAATTTGCTCCACAGACCTGCTCAGGTTGGCAGGCAGGAGTGCTGGTGTGGCTGTGCATAGCGTGGTGGAGACGGCTCCTCTGCATGTCCAGCATTGTGCATGCGATGCTGGTGATCCCTGCCAAAAAAAAGCAGCTCCTGCTCTTCCTCTATCCTCTGGTAGCTTTGGGAACGGTGCTCTGTGGTTCCCTTCAGCACACCTGATTGTTACTGAGGACCCAAGACTTGCTTTGGATCTCGCACTAGCTGAGATCCTGCACCAGAGCCAGAAGGTGAGATTTTGGTCTGGGAGACCCAGCCTGGCCCTCTCTGAGATCAGCACAGCTGTGGCCACTTACATAGAGGACCCACATGCCCTCAGCCAGGGGCACAGCCTTCTGGAGCCCATCAGGCCCTCTAGATTGCCTCAGCTCTGCAGAAGGGCAGTGTGTGCATGGTGTGCAAGCAGTTAAATCGAGCAGGGATGCATTGCTTTTCTCTCTGTTGTTTCCCCCCAGCTAATCTCAAGTCATTTTGAAAGCTCATATTTTGAGCTCGCTGTATACAGCAAACATAACAGTTCCAAACCCTCATCCCAGCACCACGTGGTAACGCCATTGCTGTGCTTGCCATGAGTGTGCACAGCTTTCTGCCATGCCCTGGGGCTTGGGGCAGCGGGCAGAGCTGGCTCGTGGTGCTCCCAGACCGGTGAGGGGTTCAGACAGCTCCAACACCCTTGCAGCACATCCAGTGGGACCTCATACTGGGGAATATGGGTGGAGATGTCTCCCTGGCCCTCAGAGATGTGCAGTGACAAAAGCTGCTTCCTTGAGGAGCGGGGAGAGGGGAGCTTCAGTGGTGGGATGCATCACTGGCTGAGGCAGCAGCTTGGTGCAGCCATGCCTGTGGCATCCCTGAGCATTTGCTCATGGGGCTGCTGGTGCAAGGGCCCTTGGGGCTTTCCTGGAGAAAAGGAAACGCTGTTCTTTGAATCCAAAATGAGGTTTAGGCACCTTGCCTGCCAGGTTGCTTTGCGGGTGGCTGGGAAGTCAAAGGTTGGTGGCACTGTTCTGTCTCCTGGGCTCTCTGCTGCCCTGCTCTCAGAGCAGGGGACAGCAGGGTGTGGGACCCACATTGCTTCCTCACCATTATGAACACATGGCATGCAACACATGGTGAATCCTAATTTTAATTCTAATATTTGGTTGCTAGAGCAGCTGCTCGACCCCGAAGTTCTCCTGCCCTCCATCCCGTAGGGGTACAGCTGAAGGGCTGCCTGCGCTCCCTCCTGCAATGTTTCCTGCTCCCTCTGGGGCAGCTTTGATGCCCAGTGGTGAGCAGAGCAGCCCTGTGCTTGGCCAGGGGATGGCAGCTGCCCTCCTTCTCTTGCCCCAGCTTCCTCACATCTCAGAAAAGGCTGAGGCTGCTGTCTCCTCTGTGGTTCAGCCGTGGGCAGCGTTGTGCAAGGCCAACATTTGCAGCCTCATGGCCTGGTCCTTGCACTGGATAAGTGGGAAACGTGTTTCTGAAGCTGAATTGCTGAGAAAACACTGAGCTGAGCATGCAGGTGGGATGGGCAGAGTGAGCTGCCATGGAGGCGGCTTCCCTGCAGGACAGATGGACGATGTGAAATCATTAGACAGGCGAGTGAGCCATGATCAAACGGAGCAGAATTACCTGCAAATGCAAAAAATCAAAGCGTGTCAGGGAAAGCAGGAACACAGAAGGGATAAAGAGCTCAGCATTAGCCTCCTCTTGG
>NW_009259524.1:595289-597711 GCF_000687185.1 Egretta garzetta
CAATAATAACTTGCTGGGGCTTTGATTTCTGGTGAATGCCTACGACGTGAGTGATTTGTTCGCTGCTGGCAGAAGATTTTGTTGGGGGTGAGGAGACCAGGGGGAGCAGCCCACGCTCGTCAGCTCTCTCCAGATAAGGAACCTTTTGATGTTGCAGCACCTCTGCCGTTGGAGGGGGGGAGAGCTGATGGGCTGCTCCACATGGGCACTTCAGTCCAGCTGGCAGCATGCAAGGTCCTTTATTACTGTTTCTTATTGTTACTGTAATTGTTGTTATTATTATTATTACTATTATTTGTTATTACGGACACCTGCTGAGACACACAGGCCATTTTCTCTGCCTTCCTAAATGTCAGCACCTATTTCATTAGCAGTGAATCTGTGGGCACGTATCTGGCTAAGCCACAGCCTACCCTGCCTGCGGGCCAATGTGGAGGTGTTCACAGGGGGTTCCTTGGTGTGAACTGGGCCAGGCATGGCAGGCGGAGGATGTGTGTGCACATCCATAAGACAGACTGTTATTTCTTAACCGTCTTGCTCTTTCCTCCATACTGCCATGCTCAGACCAGGCAAAATCCAGTTCCAGTATGTGCAGAAATGTGTTTCTCCACACCCTTTTGGATGCCCAAGCCTTGGTGTCTCACAGGGCTTCAGGCTGGGTGTGTTTGTGTCCAGTTTCTGATACATCTGTGGAAAGTCAGAGCTAAAAGACTTTAAAGTGGTGATGTTTTCAGGTACAGAAAACCAGACTATGAACATTCGGCATCCTCTGCATGGGACTCCTGCCAGTGCAGCACCCTGCTAGCTCAGCCATCAGCCCTCCGGGGGCCCTTTCCAGGTGCAAGTACAGCATGTGGCACCGGCTCTGAAACACACCGCACGCAGCAGCAGGAGCTCTGCGAGACCACGGGAAAGTCTGGGTTGCTGATGAGGCTGTTAGTGCTCTTTCAGTCTTCTTAGTGTACAATTCCTTATGAGAAGACTCTGGCTTAATCTCAGCTCAACTGGAAAAATGCCGATGACTGGAAATGTCATCAGCTGCCTGTGGGCCAGGCCGGCCCTGAGCTGATAAGGAGCAACGCAGAACAAAAATGTCAGCACAAAACTGGAGAAACACAGAGGCTGGTTGCATCTCCTCTTCTCCATCCTGCAGGAAGCAGGGCGCCTCTGCTGCCAGCCCTTCCAGCAGCTAGACTTACCCTCAAGTCTCAGCAAGAAACTCTGCTCTCTCTTAGAAAGGAGAGAAGTGGCTGATGTCACAGCTGCAGAGAAAAACCAACGCTCTTTCCTCATAGACTCGAACAAAGAGGGTAAGTAAACACAACTTTTGTTGCCTTCCTTAACTTTTAAGGCAAATCTTGTGATGTTCTGTGTTAGAACCTTGTTTTCTTGAAGCTCTGGTAAATGGTGGGGGAAGGAGACCCAACCAGAAGGAGAACTGACCCACCTCCCCACAGCCCGGACTGTGGGCTTGGACCACCACCTGGGCACTAGGTTTGAGCAGCAGCTCCTCTCACCCCTTTGGGGTAAATGCAAAGTGAGCACACAGAACCCCATAGGAACACCAGATACCGTGGCCCTTGGGCAAGGAGTAATGCCAGAAGTAACTATCTAATGTTCCCTCTCTGGAGGGAGGGACATGTTAATTCTCCATGGGGAATGGGTGCAAAACTCAAACCTTGCTATTTCCAGAGCAGAACAGTGTCTGAAAATGTCACCTGGGCCTTGAATCTGCCTGTGTTCCTTCTCCATGTTTACAGAGAAAATAAAATCTGAAGAAGTTTAGGGAACTATACTTGCACAGCCAGCAGACTGCTAGTAAGCTATGAACTCATGAAAGCAACCTGTGAACATTTCCATCGTGTTATTAGTGAGGAATCTTTGAAAGAAAGGTAAGAGCCAGGGAGAAGAGAGGCAGAGAGTAATTTACAAAAGCTGCAGCTGGCATCAGTGCTGGCTTTACCACAGCACCGGGTTTTAGGATGGATGCATTCCTAACCCCGGTGGATTCCTTGGCCCAGCTCCAACCCTGGGCTTGTCTGCTTTGCCCAAGACACAAGAAGCCACCCAGGTTGGTGTCCTTGTATATTATCACACCAGTCCTGATGCCAGCTCTGCCCTGCAAGGGCTGTACTCCGCAGGGCGTGCCTGTGCCCAGCGGGCAGCGTGGTGTTGGTGGGTGATCTTTTAGAGGCTCTTCCTTGCAGGGACAGTCCATGGGCAGCTCAAACCCATCTCGCTGACAGAGTTTCCTCAGCTCCCTTTTTGACAGGGTGGGGTCTCATGCCTGTATGTACGGGATCACCTTAAAGATTAACACACCCCACACCCCCAACCTCTCTGCCTGGTTCCGGCCCCATCTTCAGGGATACGGCCCCTGCGGGCAGCCGAGCGGTGGCTCCCGATGTACAGCAGCGGGGGG
>NW_009259524.1:598017-612732 GCF_000687185.1 Egretta garzetta
AGGCTGGGCCCGTGCCCGGCCCCCGTACCAGGGCAGGCGGGGGTCACGCCAGGCCTGCGAGGGTCAGGCCGCGACCCGAGCTCAGCTAATCCCTGCTCTGGGGAGCTCAAAGTGGAGGCGTGGGGTGCGGGTGGCAGCTGCCAAGGAGCGGGCAGGAAGCGGGGTTAGCGTGAAAAATGTCGCCCCGGCTCTGTCACCCGCTGCCACGTGTCTTTGAAGCGCTGCGGCAGAGAGTTTTAAGGAGAGATTGTGAAGGCGCGTGGAGAGGTGGCCTTGCAGGCATCCAACTCCTGATGCGTGGACGTAGGAGAAAAGAGAAAAGCTTTGCTAGAGCTCTTGGTTTTTGAATGGATAATTTAATTGGTGACATTAGGTTCTCCCAATTACTTCTTGCCATGGGTACTGCCTATTTATTAACTTATTTCTCATAAATCTATCAAGCAGTTGTCACACAGCAAGCGAACAAAAGCACCCCAGAGTTTTGATGGGACTGCATAAAAGTAATCAAAGAGGTTAATTATCGCTGTTAATTACTTGCTCTGCAGGCTCGTTTGGGCACAGCACCGCCTGGTGCCCTCGGTGCTTGGAAAGCCAGATGGCCCCTGCCGTTGGACTGACGGATGGGCGTCAGTCTGTCCAGGCTGGGACAAGGAGGTTTTGTGGAGGCCTCTGGACGGCAGTGGTGTGACAAGGAACGTGTTTCCTTACCTACCCGAGTGATTTGCTTAATCAGCCTTGACTTCCTCCTCAATCAGCCGGCTCCTCTGGCCAGGCAGCCCTGCCGGAGGGGCTGCGAGGGGCTGCCCAGGGAAAGAAGAAGGTTCAGAGGCTGGAAAACTTTCCATGGAGGGAGCCATGAAGGAAGTTGAAACTAATTTAGCATAACAAAGGAAAGGTTAAGAGGTGACTGGATCATCATCTCGAAGTACTTTTATTTAGGAATGAGACTTCTGGGAGCAGAGGGCTGTTTAATTTGGAGGACAAAGGCATAATAACATACAATGCCTGAAAGATGAAGACAGGCAAAGAAAGGGGCGTCTCCCTTGTTAGTGCTTAAGGTTATTTGCTCGTGTACTGGGGGATAGTAGTTTCCATTCTTCAGTATCTTTAAATCCAGATTGAAGATCTTTCTAAAAGACGTGCCTGGGGTCAGATAGAAATTATGGACATGTGATTCTGTGGCCTGTGTCTTGTAGGAGTTCATGTTAAATGATTTTATCTGATCCTTTGGCCTTAAGATCTATACATCTCCTTGCAATATCTAACAGCTGCCGCAAACCAGCTAAATCCATCTGGTAGTTCGTAGATGATCATGACGTGATACACTCTGTGTCCGCCTCACCCCAAAACCTGGTCCTGGTGTACAGCCGGGACTGCTGTGCTGTTGGCAGACAGCAGGGTGCCCCCTGAACCCCCTTTTTCCCTCAAATGGATTTCAGTGGCACAGCATTTTCCCCATGCTAGTTTTCTGTCCAGGGGTGGCTGAAGACTTGCTGCTGCACAAATTGATGAAAACATGTTTTGTGGTGTGGGCTCTGCTCTTTGCAGTGTACGGCATCATCTGCAGAGGCCATGTGGCTTTATTTCTGCTGAGCTCTGGCCACTCTGAAAAGTGACCGACACTGAAATAGTGGGAACCAATACCTGCTTTTCCAGAAAACTTTACGCTTTGGGAGATGGAATCCTCTCTTGCCCCCAAGAAATATTGAGGTTTCTGTTGGCCAAGTCCAAATTTGCTTCGTGAGGGCACGAACCTAAAGCTCTCAGCTGCCAAATCCTCCTGATTTAAGGCTGCTGCTTGGTTTGAATTTCTCCTCCTCAAAGTCCTTGAGCCGCTCAGCTGAGCGTTGTGTTAATGCTGGGCTTTGAATTTGCTATTCCTTCCTTGAATTGCTATGCTCTGTTGCCCAACCATGCGGTAGTTCCTCGGCTGATGTAAATCAGTTTAGCTCTGCTGCCTTTGCTCCTCTGTCACGTACCCTGGCTCACGCTGTCTCTCCGCAGCCTGGCGCCCCAAGGCAGCCACCGCAGCAACCTCGCTTGCCCCCACGGGCCCTGCGTAGGAAGGTGGGGTTTAGCTGGAGATGCCAATTAAAGTGCAGTTGGCTGGGGCAGGGCTTCGGTGGGGTGGTCCTCTTGTCATCTTGGTCCTGGGGCCGGGACGGGGCTCTTGTATCGCCTGGCCTTTGGAACAGGCAGGTGAAGCATTGCTGTCTGTCAGCCCCCTCAGTGCTGGCGGTGTGGAGGATTCACCCCGCTGAAGATGGCCACGAGCAGTACGTAAGAAGGTAGTGTCCCTGCTCCAGGTCCTTGACTTCAGCAGGCTTCCTGGTGGATTCAGACTTCCAGCATGACTCAGGGTATTGCAGTGTATCCTTAAGATAACATCTTTTGCTTGCCAACATGTAGGCTGGCTGCCAAAGGTGGGGGAGGAGATCTGTTGTGAGTCTTCTGTATGTGCTCATAGTAAATAGATACATGCCAAATTGATTGCACTTGCCTTTCTATTTCTCCACTAGGAATTGAAGGAAGGGAAGTAGTCTTCCCCTGTGGTCTGCCCCAAACCACTGCCCCACACCTCTTGGTTCCTTGCAGGCAGCCCAGAAACAACAGCATCGGGATCCAGCTTTTGCAGCATGGTTTGAGATCCTTGACCCACCGACCAGGACGCTCTCCCACTCTGTGTTGTAACATACTGCTGGTGAAAGAGGTGCTGGTGTCCCTGGTTATGGGTGAAGGGAACTGGGGCGTGGTAAGGCAAAGTGACAGGGGGGTGCTGCTGGCTGGGGTCAGAGCTGCCTGCGGTGGGGGGACCCTGCCCGGGTCAGCCCTCGTTGTGCAGAGCTGAGCAGCGTTCTGGGCCAGCCCGGCCCCACCTCATGCCCTTGGTCCTTGCCTACTTGCAAAACCCTGAGACAGCATCAGTTTTTGATCTACTGCCTCATTGCCAAACCATTAACTTTTCCAGTTTAAATGCTTAATACAATGGCCTTATTTTGAAGACTGCCAGCTGAGCTGCCTCTGCTTAGGACTATCATTTCCAACTGTTCTCTGGCAAGATGCTTTCTCAAATGATTTAAAAAAAATAATCAAAGTTGTAACCACATCTGTGGCTGCCTTTATCTCTGGGAGCGGGGAAAATTAGCTCAGAGGCCGTGAGGTGCTTTCTGAAATGGAAGTCTTCTCCTGCAGACGGTACAGCTCCTGGCGGTGGAAAGACCAGCCGCTAATGTGGCTCTCGCTGAAATTTCTGGCACTGGTGTTCTGCGGCTGAGTGAAAAGAGCAGCCTAAAAGCCACCTGATTTAGGCTGTTATCCTAAATCAGCTGTGGATTCTCTTTATGCACACCATCCAGCTGTGCTGATACATTGGCAGGCCGACCCGGTAAGGAGATCTATAGTGTTAGCAAGTGGTTTTACTTAAATGCTTCTCTTTTTCTATTAGTTCTTCCTAGGCTGCAATATCAGTCCTCCACCCTTTCCTAGCACAGCTGGCAGAGGAGGAAGCAACACAAATTTTTGCTTCAGTGGAAGAAAACAGCAAAGGTACAGAGTGCATCTCCGGTGCATTGCTCCTGAATTAGTGGGCCAAATTGTCCGCTGGTGTAAAAAAAAACCCACCTCAATGGCATACCAATGAGATTACACCAGTTGGCTGTGGCTGAGGCTCTATCCCCATCATCTCTAGTAAAAGTTGATTAGGTCCAGTGCATTGCTGACTTCTTTTATGAAGAAGCTGTAAAAAGTTCTTTTCTTCTGCTAGTGCTTCTCTCCGGGGAGTTGTTGGCAGAGAGAGGAGAGTCTCTCAGCAATAATACATTTCAAAGTTATTATGCCAGCAGAAAAGAAACACAAGGATTTGAACTTGGTAATATATATTTTTTTTATGACAGGCCAGAACACTAAAGGCCCCCCCCCGCCCCTGCCACACAGACCTCCCTGGGTCTCCAGGGCGCCTGGCTTGCTGCGCTGTGGGATGTCAGTGGCTGCCACTGGGACCCCATTTCTGGGCTAATCCCTGGGGGGAGGTGATAAGTGTGGCTCTTGGTTTTGGCAGCCCAGTCCTGCCACTGGGCCGGCTCCTGCACTGGCTGGGAGGGATGGAGATTTGGACGGAGCTTGCCTGGCTTCTGGGCATGTCCCTTCTTCTGGCTGCGGACAGACGGGGGTCACCTTCCTCCACCCCACTGCTGTAATGACCGTACTGGTTGCGGTGACGCATTTGGGCAGCGAACGGTGCAGCCGAGCCCAAAATCTTTTGCTGCTGTGGTAATAATAGTGCTTTCACGTAGGAAATGAGTAAATTGTCAGCCGAGACCTCTCTTTTTGTAATGATTAACCCTCTGCTAATGATTTGATATAATATTGGGCGACGTTGAGTGCTGCAATATTGATGTTTAATGTGGTCCAAAGCAAGGGCTCAGGAAGCAATAAAGATTTACTCCAGCTGATGTGCGAGGGCTGGCTTGTCCCTGGGCCCCGTGCTAGCCGATGGCCTGACATGTTTGCCGTGGTGTGGCAGCCTCGCCTAACAGAAGCTGAATTTCTGGCTAATAATTTAATGAAGGCTTTTCTGTATTTCCAATTACTGGAAAAAGCCGTGATTCTTTTTTGTTATGTGTTATAAAATGAGCCCTTCATACTCCACGGAGCCAGGGGAGAGCACCTCATCCCTCTCTTTGAGCTCCTAGTCAGTCCTGCGGCAAAGCCTGCCTGCCCCGCAGTGACGTGCTGGGGTTGTACACAGGTGCTGCTGACGGGGCTGGGAGCTGGCTCCCAAATGGAGGAAGGTGGCAGAGGTAGAGCACTGCACTGGGGCACCTACCCGGCCCCAGGACCCTCCTTTCCCCACGCACGGCTGAGGTAGATAGAGCTGGCACAGACTGGCGCCACAAATAAGGTGGTGTGGGAGGAAAACTTGGAAGGACAAATTACCGCTAGTATCGATTCCCCCGGCTGCTTGCAGGGGGATTTCATTTAGCAACCCTGCCAATGACATTATGTGCAGGATCTTGTCCATGGCTGGTTCGGTGGCATTAAGAGAATTACTTTGGCCTAATGAATAGGAATAAGAATATTTCAACCTCCTCCCTGGAAAGTAATGGTGGATCATCAAGTGTGCAGCCAAGTTCAGGTCTAGTCACTTGCCAAGTGAATGCAAATGACAGGTTGTTTTATTTAATGGAGGCCATGGTGTGTTGGCCAAAACTGTTGTCTCTTCTCTGTGGATTGGTGTCCCCCCCCACTTCTAAATCAGACTTTGTCTCTGCTCTTGACTGGCTTTTTTTTTTTTTTCAAGCAGAAGAGATTTTTGCTGACTCTTGCACTGAAATCTGTCTGTAGATTGCACCAGAACTCCTCCATCAGCTGTATTTTATGCTGCGCTATGGGAGGAGGCAGAAGCTGGTGTGCTGGTGGGGTCACCGCCAGCCTGCAGGTGAGCCTGAGCTCCCTGTCTTCTTCCAGCTCAGAGCTGGTGAGATGCTCCATTGATGTCACTGCTAACCCATCCCACCGAGATTGAGGGGACATTGTGGAGCCCCACACCCTGACATCGGGCCTTTTGCTGGCACGGTGGCATGGGAGCATGTGGGCTGCAATGCACTTGGCCTTGGAGCACTCACTCTTGCAGCACCAACACCTCTGCTGTCCAGCTGCCTTCAGCTGGGTGCCCACCAGCTGCTCCTCCTCCAGCACAGCCTGTCGAAGTGCTGCTTCCCTGGGCCACTGCTGTTAACCAAAGGTTTGCAGGGGTAAAAGCCCCTGAGAAGGGCCAGCCCCTCAGCTGCTGTACATGCACACAGCCGAATGCCAGGCAGGTGCACTGAGCTGCAGGGTCCCGGCGGTGCAAAAGCAGGGCTGAACCCCCAGCCCAGCGCAGCGTCCAGCAAACCAGGGCCAGGGATGCTGGGGGTGGGGTCCCATCCTACTAAGGCCTTAATTTATGCTATACTTACACCAAATTCTGAAACTCTTTGAACCCAGGCTATGCCTCGCCATGGCTTACAAACTAGATCAGTGTGAGACAAAATACTTACCATCACGAACAAGCATTTTCAAATGGGCCGCGGTGTTTTGCTTCATACAACAGTGACGCTTTGTAACAGTCATGGCTGAGGGTGGGTTTTTTCCCTGTTCTTTTGTAAAAAACAGAAAGTGTTTGCAAAGTTAACTCTGACATTTCAGCTACAGATCAGTCACCTTTCAAATGAAATGGCTGTGACTGCTCACCGTCCGTTAATCCTTGCATGGAGATTTTTTTCTTAAAGAGCTGGAGGGAGGCGGGGGTTTTGTTTATTTGTTCAGAATCAGGGTTCTTTCCTAATTAATTTTTTAGTTGACAGGGAGAACAGGTTTCTGCTTTGCTTTGCCAAGTGTTTTGATGTACGAGCAGAGATGTCGTGCGGGATGTGTGTTTGCAAAAGAGGCTGACGGGAAAGATCAAAACTGATTTGTTACATTTGCAGAGGAAGAGGCTCCATACCCACAAAACAGAGCAGGGACTGACTGAAGGCCCCAGACACCAGCATTTTGGAGCTGAAATTGTGTCTGTAAGCTGGTGACCAAAGTCCTGTTGACCTTGCAGAAGCCATGATTTCATGCCAAGTGCCTGTCGTGTCCTGGTTCCCCCTCCCAGTCTCTGATCTGCCCCAGACAACGTAACTCAGCACAGCCCTGGGTCCTTCTGCAGGATGAGCCCAAGGGCTTCTCCTGCCCCAAGGCTGGGCAGAGCAGGGACTGCTGGGCAGTTTGGGAATGAGCTGTTCTGGGAGAGATGCTAGACAGGCCTCCAACCATTTGCAAACAAGCTGCAAAATCATGCTGACAATAGGCCCGCAAAGCCGCCTTTTGGCTGGAACCATGCCTGGAAAATGTATTTCCCAAGTGGGGACTTCAGCAGTTAGGAATCCCTCACTGATGTGGTTGAAGGACATGGCAAACACATGACCTGTTGCCATGGTCTGCCAGGCTGGATCCTGCTAATGTGCTTGTTTAACCCTCTCTGACACCACCCAGAAGCTTCTGCCTCCGAGCACCACCAGTGTCAAGCCCTTCCTGGCGCAAAACTCCCCATCCCGCAGGCACAGGCAGATGGGAGCTCCCTGGAGGAGAGCTGGCTCAGCTGCTGGGAAAGCAGCAATGGAGAGCATGGGAACAGGCAAGGAGCTGGCTGCGCCGCTCCCACGGAGCACCCAAGAGCGAGACTTCTTGGCGCGAGGGCTCACCAGGGCAGAGGTACCGAAACTCCTTGGGGTGGGGGATTGTCGCCTCTTTCCTGACACATGACTGCTTCTGAAGGCTGTCAGTTCCTCCGGCTCTTTTTCTGCCGCCTAGTCCTTCACTTGTAGCCTTTGTCCTTGGTGGCAAAACCACTGCCAGGGTGGGTGGGCTGTGGTGTGGGATCTGTGCTAGGATGGAGGTCCTGCTTGGGCTCCACAGCCAAAGCCTGTGCTTTTTGGGCATGGCAGCATGGCTTTGGGGATCCTCAAGGGCATGGGCACCACATGGGGGGCTCCCTGTCCTGCTCTGCTGCTTGCTGAGGACACTCAGCTTCACGGGCAGGCAGCAGCGGTGAGCTGCCACAGTCCTTCAGGAGGCATCCTAACTTGTCTCTGACAGCACAGCCCTCCTGGACTGAGCGTCATCCACTGCAGCACCATGGCTGGGCCTGAAGTTGGTGCTGGCTGAGGCACTTCAGCTGAGGTGCCCAGAGGTGGAGCCGGGTGCTCTCGCCCCTCCAAAGAGCCACGGCACCGTGTCCTGATGTTGGCTTGAGCCAGTGCTGTGCTTGGTGAATTCAGAGGATGTTTTTACACAATTGGGGCTGGGAAGGATTGAAGAGGTTTTCTTTTTTTTCCCCCTTTTTAAACAATAAATAACGGCAAAATCCATCTCCTGCCTCTTTTGAAAACAGCTCCTTTTCCTGATGGATAGATAGATATAATGAGATTCTCAAAGTCGTAAATCTGCTGCGACTTTATTACCTGCATCTGTTGGAGATGATGTGAAAAGAACTTCATACAGAGAGGACTCTTGAAAGGTTACAAAGGGAACCAGCGGTCTTCAGAAAATCTTCATCTAGAGAAAACAGCCAAGAAAACCCGCATAGAAAAAAGCACTTGAGCTGGATGAATAGGTGTCAGGGCTGAATGCGAGCGACACCGGCAGCAGGGCACCTTGCCGTGAAAGTGAGCTGAAGCTGGTCCCCTGCGTGGGTAGCTCTGGTGCAGGAGCCAGCCTGTGGCTGCCGTGCACAGTCCTCAACCCCTGCACTGGGCATGCAAGGGGCTGGCTGGCACCCTTGCCCTCGCATACCCAAAACCCCTGTGCTGGTGGGGGGGGGCACAAACAGTGGCAGTGTTAAAGCAAAAAGCAGAGCTTAAATGTGCTGTTGCCTTTTTATTTGCCCTCTGGTGAATGTTACTAGGGTTTCAGCCTCTGCCCCGGGGCAGGCAGACTGGTGAGAGGCAGCCGCAGGGCTCAGACCCTGCTCTGGGCTGATGGGTCCACCACAGTGGACAGTCCCATGGATGGGGTGATGGCACATCACGGCCTTGCTGCATCCCCACACCGCCCCACCTTGCCTCTGGGCTCTCACGAGGTCACCAGTGGGTGCATGACACGGGAATGGGGAGGGATGTAGGAAATGGGCACAGAAAAATATTTTTTAAGCTGGTCAGTAGATGAGTAGGGATCTGACTGGCTCCCAGCTGAGCTGGTGGTGGCTGTGTGCTTGGTGTGGACTCCTGGCCCAGGGACTGGCAAAACCCTGGAAAGATCCCAATGACTCCTAAGCAGGGTGGCCGTTACTCAGCTGGGACAGGTACCCGCTCAACACAGCTACGGCCAAGACAGCAGCAGGTAAATGAAGATGCCCCAACCTGTGCCTCGCCAGAATCAGTGCTGTCAGTGGGCTGTGATTGCCAAACGTGGTGAAAACGGGCTGAAGATGGTGCTGGAAATCGCAGCCTGCTCCCAGAGTGCAACAAGCTGCTGTGCAAGGTCGTGTCTGCAGTGTGATGCAATGATGTGTTCGTGATGTCATAATGCAAGCTGACAGTTATTTTAGTGGCAGAGAACGAGGCTTAAACCTTCCTCTCCCCCTTGCAAGGGGGAAGATAAAAGAGGGAGCTTTGCTTGCTGGCTTTCCTTCCCGAAGTAGCCTCTGCTCCTGCTGACACCTCACCCTTGCTGAGCCAGGGAGGCAATCCAGAAAGCAGAGCTGCAAGCAGGGAGAGAGCAGATGACATCTTTAAGCTGTGATCATTGAAGAATATTAACTGATCTCTGGCTTTGTGACTGCCAAAAAGTGATGCTTGAGCAACGTGGCGCCAGGAATCCTGAAGTCACTTTTGTAGCCTTGGAAAATGCAGCTGCTTTGGGATTTCAGCCCAAGACGGCTGTTATTATCCACTGTGCAGAATGAAGGCTTCTGTTGGGAGCTTTTACAAAGGCCATCAGTCTTCCCAAATAGTGGTTGTTTTTATCACCTGGCAGTAATGATACTCTCTGGTCCCTTTAATATCCGAGCATGTTCCCAAAGTGAGACTGGGAAACTCGTTTAGGGCTCGCACCCTCCGAGGGAAACAGCTTACAATTTTCTTCCAGGTAGCCCTTACTGTTGTGAGAATGGGCATGGCTCACCTAATAAAAACCTCGCTGACAGACACGACCTCCTGGAGGTTTATCTAAGTCATTTGATGCGGAGCAGAGCAACATATATCATGGCTGAAATACGCGCCAAGCAGCAATCCTAATGCACGCGGTGTCTCTGCTGGAATTGATTCGCAGGCAGGACCAACACCTGGCGGAGGGTGCGAGGGGCTCTGCGTACTCTCCCGGCTAAACCGATACAATGGTGTGTGAAACGGTATTGCTGATGCCCATGGCTAAAACCCAGCTTGTGGGCTGGCTGGCCTTGACTGGGTTTTTGTTTCGGTCAGTAAATGCAGCAGCAGGTGGGCTGGATGGGAGGCACTGCCACCCGCCGTCTGGGACCCGCGTGTCCTGGTCCCCCTCTCCCAGAGATGGGGTGAGTGACAGGACTGACACTGCTTAAAACCACAGTGAGTTCTGAATTTTAGGGATGGCTACAGTTGATGGGGGCATCTTGGTGTGGCACCATGGTTTGTCTCCCACCCTGGCTGTAAAGCATGGCGTGGCTCTGGATGCACTCAAGTCTCCTGCAGTAGGAAACAGCCTTAAATTTTGTCGCTCATCCGGCATGTTGAATGCACAGGTAGGGACGGCTGTGGTACTGCCTATCCATTGCTCAGGGACTGGAGGATGGGCATGGAGGTGCGAAACCTCACCAGACACCCCTGAGCAGCCTCCTCAAAACCAGGGGCTGGGTGGGGAAGCCAGGTGGGGAAAGGCTGTGGTCTCCCAACAAGCTGCTTAATTTCATAGGCTGCACAGGGCTGCTTCGCCACATGCCCCCCCGCATGAGATCAGGAGGTATTAGAGACTTGATCCTTGGGAGGTGCTGGGGGAAATGTCTTACAGTGCGAAACCGGAGGAGCTCAGCCTGTTTAGCTTATTAAAAAGAAGATCAAGAGGTGACTTAATTGTGCTGTGTGAAGTACCTTCACAGGGAGAGAAAGGCAGGTATTAAAGGGCTGTTTAATCTAGAGGAGAAAGGCATTGCACGAGCCCGCACCTGGAAGCTGAAGCCAGACAAATTCAAATTGGGAATCAAACAGACCTTTTAGAAAGTGAGTGTTAATAAAGATTAAACTACCCAGGAGAGCGGCGCATTCCCTCGCCTTTGATATATTTAGACCCAGACAGGATGCGTTTCTGCGCCATACACTTTAGCCAAGCAGGAGCTATCGGGCTTGATACAGGAGTAATTGGATGCCAGACTCGGCCCTGCGTCAGGGAGAGGTCAGGCGAGATGATCTAATGGTCTCTGCTGGCCATCGGTCCTCCCGCGCCCGCCGGCTGTGATTTGTGTGCCTGCGGCCAGTCGGCTGATGGGGACATGGCTCTACCAAGAAAAATCGGTGGGGAAACACAAGGAACGTGGCACTGTGTCAGCAGGGACAAGACGAAAACAGGCGAAGGCTGACAGGCACGTGGGGAGAGTAAAAATATTAGAAAGGAAAGTGTTTTTAGCCAGAAAATGGCTTTTTATTAAAAAATCAGATGAACTCTGTGGACATTAGCAGTCATGTACATTTTTTGTGCATAGCCACCCCTAATTTTTCTCACAATTCCTTAAAAATAAATCCACATCTTGAGTTTTATATTGACCAGAAAAATCAAGGTTTTAATAGGAAAACCTCACGTGGGGAAAGAAAAAGATAAACCGTATCCCAATTTCGTGTAAGAAGGGTATGGTGAAATGATACCTGAAAACCTCAGTGAGACCCAGGAGCAGCTCAGGAACGACAGTGCTGAAGTACGTGGTGAACTTACATTCCTCTTTATTTTTAGGAGCCGTTTCTGAGGGCTGGCAGGTGAGTATGGCTGCAGAGAGGAGCTGCCTTGGGTTGCCCTTTGTAGTTTTTAACAACGCTGTGATTCGGCAGAGCTCGTCTCCCACTCGGTGCCCAGAGTCACTGCCCCAGCCCTGCGGGACGGTGTGCCAGGATCAGGATTTCGAGATGCAGCACAAAAGTGCAGAGGGACACACCAAGCCTCAGATGCCCCCGAGCTGAGCCATGGGTTCCTTCAGCAAAGGATGGAGCCTGCGGAGGGCTCTTGCTGAGAAGTTGTTGTTCAAGGTGCTTTTCATAATATTTAAGAAATGTGTTTGCTTCCTCTTGCAAATGTTCAAACATCTTTAAAGTGTCTGCGGTGCCAAGCTGCTTCTCACCCTGTTTTAAGAGAAAATAAGCTTTCTTTAAGGAAAAGGAGCCACAAAAAGCACAGCGAGCCCAAAGTTAACAGCGAGCAGACCAAAACTAAATTAACACCAGCAAGATTTCAGCTGCCCCTCCAAAATATCATGGCAAAGGGTCCGGGAAAAGATGGGAGAACAGATTGTTTTAGCACATCTTCACGGTGTCTCTGTGGCACAGATGAAACTCAGGCTGGGTCCCCTTCCCCTTGCCAAGCCTGCAGTGGGGACTCCCAGCCCCCAAAAAGTGGACAGTCGGAGGCGCACGCTCAGCAGTGCCATGAGCACCTGTGGGTCCAGCACCGCTGGGGTATGTGACTCGGGATGCTGCAGCCGACCAGTTTGGAGAAGCACCACCTGCAAAAACCGGAGCATGATCCCAAAAAAGGAGCCTGGTGGTGAGAAGGAGGCAAGGGACAGGGAAGGAGAGCCTGGCCCTCCTCCACTGCCATAAAGGTGGAGGCAAGAGCCCGGGAACATTGTGGTGTCACAGCTCCGTGCGAATTATGCTGCCCAGCTTCAGCAATGGAAACAGGCAGCTAACAGCGAGCTCCTCTTTGTAACAGATAATAGTCAAAACAGCTTGAAAACTATTCATAATGAGAGCGCTGAGAACAGCCAGTGCTACACACACGCACACAGAGTGAATACTGTCATTAAGCGCTCTTTGGATGACAGTCCCGGCAGTTCATTATCCCCCATCGCGGCTTGGGGAGGGCAGAGGAGGAGAGGGGTGAGCGTGTTTTTTTTTTTAAATAACGCTTTTTTTTCCTAAATTAATCTCCACTGTAAAGCAGAGCAACAAAGGAGCAGTATAAAGGCGGCATCCCACCTCGCCAGTGCTTTCCGAGGCTGGAGTGTGGGGATCTTATAAGAAGCAGTCAGGAAAATCGGGCAGGGACTGGTAGGGGAAGGGGATGGCCTCATGGCAACCAGGGCTGCTGCCTGCCTTGGCGGGGCCGAGGGCCCTCTGCAGAGCGAGATTACGTGGGATTACGCCCGGCACAGGGATCTGCTGCCACGGATGTGAGTTACAGGTAGGGCTGCGGGGGCTGCGGCGATGGCGCGGGGAGGGAAAAGGCCAGGCTGTGGGTTAGACACGGGCGTGCGAGTCTGGCCCAGCTAACAGCAGCTCGGGCACATGTGGCAATTTGTCACACTCGCTCGGCGCGGCTGCTATGGCACAGCACGGCACGGCACGGCATGGCACGGCACGGCACGGCACGGCACGTGGCACACCGGGCCAGGTCTCCGGCTCTTCCCTTCCCTTTTCTTCCACAGGTATTTTTTGTTCAGCTCGCAGCTGGCACTGCCACGGCTAATCAAACCCACCCCTGCCAGCTTTGGAGGGAGAGCCCGTGCAGGGCTCCGGCCCGTGTGGCACATCCCCAGCAAAGGCTTTGC
This sequence comes from Egretta garzetta, assembly GCF_000687185.1. Lineage (NCBI taxonomy): Eukaryota > Metazoa > Chordata > Aves > Pelecaniformes > Ardeidae > Egretta > Egretta garzetta. Next base: position 611,267 of record NW_009259524.1, read on the forward strand.
AGTTCAGTGCCACCAAAACACAATCCCGGCCTTGATTTTATTTATTTTGTTAATGGATTGTATTTACCTACATACTTTCCTTCTTTTTTTTTTAAAGGTATAGTTTCTGGGTGTATTTTTTTCCTCTGGGAGCGCAAACAGAAGTTTACTTTTAAGACCCTGGCTACCATTTCTGACCCACAGTAGGCAGCGGCTCCAGCAGACGTCACCTCCAGCCCCACCACCCATTCATGGCGCATGATGCACCAAGCGCCGGCAGCCCCCTTCTCCATGCGAGGATGTTCAGGCGCAGGTTGTGACTTCCTCACGTCACAGGTGAGTGGCCCAGGCTGCACCTCCAAATCTCCTGCACCTGTGTAGGGCCCCCTCCACATCGAGGGAGGAGCAGGTCACCCAGCTTTTCCTGCAGTAGACTGAATCCCGTAGTTACCTGTGCTCAGGGAGGAGGTGTGGGATGCCAAGCCTGGTGCGGGTGCAGGGCTGGCAATGCCATCTGCATTTGCAGACGGAGCCAAAATGTACCCTGCCTAGACTAGATGGGGGCATCAGGAGATGGTGTTTTATAATTAGCCCCCTTGTTTGAAAAAGAAGTGGGTTTGGTTTTGTCAGGGGCAGTGTAATGGTGCAGGTTGGGTTGCCTGACCAGAGGCTTTTAGGCTGTGAAAATCCCTGTATGCCCAGCTTGCCTGGTCAGAGGAGCCTGGCACCCTGCTGCTGCCATCCAAGTTTGTCAGGGCATCGCTCGGGCATCAGGAGAAACAGGCAGGGCTTGTTAAAACTTGTGCAAATATTTTCCTAGCTTGCAAAGTCGCCTGGGCGGCTGTGGTGAGCCACTGTGGCTGCACCATTGCTCTGTCCCTGCCTTTCTTCAGCATTATCTCCCCTTCATCTCCAGTATCTGGGGGAATCATCATCACTTATTCCCCAGTCAGGATGCTGAATCTTTTCAATTCCAGCAACATTGCTGCGTTCACAACCTTGTCATTATCCTGAGGCTGATAACCTCAGGCAGAGGTGTTCATTTTTTAAGTCATTGAGCAATGTCCTGTTTGTGTCACCATGGATATCCAGAAATACAAGATACGGCAGCCCTTTCCGTCCTCCCAAATCACTCGCTGAACCCTCCACCGTTCGACCCAGCCTCACCGTCCCGCTTAGCCCCTGAAGTAGATCCCGGTTTAGAGCAGCTCGGCTGCAGGTCACATTACAGACCCCTCCGCACTTGCCACAGGCTGGCATCGTGACGTGGCAGGGCCATTTTAATGGTTTTATCGTGACACCCAAAGCATTACATTGGCTTGTTCCTAAGTGTGGCACTGCTCTGTTTTAATGAGCTTTGGAGATTGCGTTGGCATTGCGGACCCGGCTGTCTGACGGCGGTCAGCGGGGCTAATTAATGCGGTGTGCGCCCGGAGCCCCGCGCCTGCCTCTGGCCCCGGCTGGGGCAACGCCGACAGCACAACCGG
>NW_009259524.1:612804-664354 GCF_000687185.1 Egretta garzetta
AAATTGGAGCCAACCCTCTTTCTAATCTCAAAATCTAACTTCTGCCTTTGAAAAAGAAAAAAAAAAAAAGACTATTTTTGAAACAGGGTCCAAGCGGCACCCTGTGACTTGCTCTGTAACGCCAACGGGGCTGGATGAGGATGCTTCTTGCTGGTACCTGTGTCTGCATCTGGCCTCCACAGAGCTAGCGGGGCCAAGGCTGGGGCTCCCTATCCCAGGGAGATGGGCTGACGTGCTTTGCACCCCCCTCTCCGAACTCCCGAGGCGCACAGCCCCACGGGGATGCCTGGGGGAAGGACTAACAGCGCTGCCGCCTTTGCCTTTGGCCGCTTCAGCGTGTTTCCCCCAGCCCTTCCCGCTCGTGTTGCTGCTGAAGCTGGAAGGAGCTGCTTGGGTGGCGCTGAGGTGTTTGTGTATTTGAAGTTCAGAAAAGCGAGAGTTTGTGAGATGGCTTTTTGTCTCCAGGAGGAAAGCCAGAGCTGGGGCTGGGCTTTTCTTCCTCTTCCTTCCCCATAAACGAAAGCAAAACCAAGGTTTTAGCTGCTTCAGCAGTAATCACTGCCCGTGACTCAGAAAGAGCCATGGAAACCCCCTTTTGCTCCATAAAACTGAGCAGGCATGTCTGTCACCCTCCTCGACACAGCTGCCCTGCTGCTTGTTGGCAGGGAAGTGGCACCTTCCAGGCACTGGGATTTCCTTGCAGCAACAGGAGCCGGCAGCAGTGGTGGAGCAGCCGAGTACCTGGGGAAGCCACCCCCTGGCAGAGGGCTGGGTTGCCATCACCCACCTGTGCGGGTGCTGGAGAGGGGAATGGGGTGGGGACCGGTGTGTGTGAGCCCACAGGGCCCGGTCACTGGGGCTGAAATGGCGCGTGTCGCCCATGGGAAGCGCTGGGCCTGGTTTTCTGCGTCTTTGCAAGATGTGTCCTCATCCAGCAAAATAAATAAATCGATAACTAAGAATTGCCGGGCAAGACGTGGTGGCAGGGTGCCAGTCCCAGCCCAGCCAATTCGTTTGCAGTTCTCATTAATTTGGGCTGACCTTTGCTCACATTTCCACCATGAGCACGTTCAAAACAAGGCAGACATTTAACTTTGTTTTGGGCAATGTTACTCTAATGTGGCTTTTTTCTGCATAGCTCTCTCTTTTATGGTAATCAAATGTACTGCCAACTTTTCTCTTGCTATGTACACCAGAGAAGGGAACCAGATGCTTCGTGTTTTCCTCCGAAATGTATCTGAACGTTGGTTTTTGTTTAGCGTTTTGGAGGGAGGGCTGGCTTACCGATAGCATTTCGTAAATCCAGCCCTCGCTGCACCCTGTTTCCCAACTTACGGCAGGGTCCTGGCCGTGGCTCCTGGTGGGATTTGCAGTCTCTCCTCAGCCCAGGGCAGCAGCAGCCCCTGAGGCGCTGTGGGGCTGATCCCCAGCTGCCCCGGTCTCAGCTGGGCACTGCTGAGGCTGGGGGAGGGGGGGGGGGTCCTGGTGGCGTGGGGCGAAAGATGTGGGGCTGGGCAGGGCCATCCCACGGACTTCTTGCACCACAGAGCATCTGCAGCCTGGTCATGTTGTGCAACCGGCCACGGCTTTCGGGGAAGCTCTGGGGTCAGCCCAGAGCCACGTCTTGGCGGAGTTGATCCCCTCTTCAGGAACGGGTTGTGCTGCTCATGGGGAGCAACATGGGTGGATTTGCCTGGCGAGTGCTGGGCTGCCTCTGGCAATGGAGGGGTTTCACTCCGGTACGCCGGAGGACACTGGGGTTGCGTGGGGCTCCCTGTGCCCACCCCTCCTCACCGGGCAGTTTAAAGCTGCTGCTCTGCATGGTGGGGGCTGCTCCTCCTTATGCCCATGCAGGGTGCAAGTTGTCGAAGCCCACCCAATGAATTCTTGCCGCGTAAGAAAAACAAATGATCTCAGGCAAGATCGTCAAAAATACCTGTGCCACTGGGGCACTTCTGGCCATTTTTAATAATTTCTCTCCTCTACTTCCATCTGTGCTTCTGCTGCTATTTTTATAATCACTTCTCTGCTTTCAACTCCTTATCTTCTTTAGCTTTCCCTCTCCTTTTCACTCTTTATGCCCTAAAATCTTTTCATCGCCCTTTTTTTTTTCTTTTTGGGTCTGATTGGCCTTTATTTCTTCTCTTCTGCCAGATTTATGTGAGTTGTCAAGTCCAGCAGCCGTTTGTCTCTGCCTGATGACAGACTTGCCTCCCCCCACCCCCCCCAAATCAGATTCATGGCTGTTCTTTAAGGCCCTTTAATATTTTAATGCTCCGACTATAAATTTCATTTTCTTTAAGCTTCAATCCTTCTGCGGGCCTTCCCGCGGCTGGGTTGGCAGCTTCCCCCCCGCCCCGCTCCCCGACGTGATTTGTGGTGTGTCGCAGGCGGTGTTTGGGGTGGCTTTGCTCCATCATGCACGGGAGCGGAGGGCAGGGGAGGGGGACCGTAGCAGGAATTCGCTTTTCCTTAAGCTCAGATGATTCTTCAAAACTTGACAGGAATTGACGTGTTGTTTTTTTTTTTTTTTCTTCCAAGCTGTGATTTGTTGTGGGCTTGTTGTGCTTTTTATTAAAATGCTCTCATGGAGTGCTTAAAAAGGTTGGCTTTACCGAGCCCCAGCTTCCTTCTTTAATAAATGCAGCCTCAGCTTACAGTTTTTCCCTCTGATGTGTCAGCTGGGGGACTCGCTCTCCATCTCAAATGCACCCAGACTGCTTAAATCATCCTTATTTCTCTCAGAGGGAGAGGGACTTTTTGCTCTCCGAAACTTTTCACACCCTAAGTTAATAAAACTTCTCTGCTGAAAGGGATGGATGTGACACTGTGCTGAGGCTTTCATGGCCGAGCGCTGGATTATTGCTGCGGTGTAAAGGGCTCCCCAGCTCTGGTAAGCACATTGAATGTCATCTTAAAATATACGGTTGGTGTTCATTTGGCAGCAGCTGTCCCTGAGGGCTGCTGAAAGAGCTCCCCACCTCTGCCAGGGAGGAGGCCTCCGGGAAGCGCGTCCCGAGGGGCAGCACAGCCCGGGGCTGCCTCTGTGTTGCCCAGCACAGCCCACCAGCGGGGTGGTGGGGCGAGGGACGAGCTGCCCTTGTGCAGGAGGCCACCCCGCTTTGGGAGAGAGCTTTGAGGGCTGTGAAGCAGGCTGGGCTGGAGGCCAGGGCAGAGTTACTCTCTGTATAAACCCAAGAGACCTGGAAGACAAAAAGAGTGCTTGAAATTTTGACGGCGTTTGTGAAGAAGTCAGTCAATTCCGTTATTAAGCCTGAGATTGGCAGCTGATCTGAAGGGTGTCAAAGCAGCTCGGTACCACGCCAGGAGGGACCTGAGAGGAAATTATCAACAGCATCTGGGACAGCTATTTCCTCTGGGTTTGTAAACACTTAACTGAGGAAATGTTCGCAAAGTTTTGCAGCACACAGTCCTGAGCTGCCAGCCCACGCTGGCTCATCCCGCGGTCCTCCACCCACCGCAGCAGCACGAGGAAGCAGGGCTATATTTCTTCCCTTGATTTTTGGCACCCGGGCCAAGGCAGGGGTAGAGCTGCTGAGTGTTTAATTCAGTGCTTTCCATTTCGGATATTAGTGGTGCAACTGAGTTACGATACAGGAGCCTAGAGAGGAGTCATTCCCTCTCAACACATTAAGGATTAGTTATTTTCCTATTAAACTCCTTTAGTCATGGTGAGTTTGTTGCCTTAGACGGGTTGCTGTGCGTAACAAGCATAGATAGGAAAGCCTAATCCTGCCTGATCAGTGCAAGTGACAATAGAGACCTATTGAATTCAATGCTAATTTTGCTATGAAAGCGTAGGGACCAAAACTCAGGGTCCCCTCTGCATTACAGCCACAAGGCTCTGCTGAGCACGCAATGGAGCAGCCAAAGTAAGGCTGAGAAGACGCAGCATGGACACAGCAGCAGCAGCACCAGCTGCAGTGGGGTCCCCGGTGCTCAGCTCGCCAGGAGTCAGGGCTTGGGGGTTCACCATCGCCTCTCACATTCGGACGGGTTTGGCCCATCTGGGGTGTAAAGCTGGGAGGTGTGAACTATGCCAGTGCAGCTACACTAAAGAGTGCAATCAGCCTTCCCCGGGGGGGGGCAGCGGGGAGCTGCCCGGTGGAGAGAAGGTGCCTTTATGGGTGCCAGTCGTCATGGTCTGCGCCTAGGGAGCCTGGCAGACACAGGGATGTAAAGGCCTTGTGCTGCAATGGGCAGGCTCCCCATGGTCCCCACAGGAGGGGATGTGAGCCCCAGCCTCCGTCCTGCCTGCCAAAGTCATTGTCCATGGCAAAGCTGGCACCAGGTTTTGCTCAGTCCCCGTGGACAGTTGGCGATAGCACCAAGCTCCAGGAGGCAGAGGAGCTCTTTAGAGAGAGACAGAGGGGAGAGAGGCGACGGGAGGCTCCACTTGCACCTGCCTGCAATTAATTAATTACGAATCCACTCATTAGCTCAGCCCCATGGTTCCCGCTCACTGCCAAGCCCCCAGCTGTCCAGAGAGCAAGTCATTATTCGAAAAGATTTCCCATTAAACCTGAAAGCAAAGGAATATTTCAAAGAAGGCGGCGTGAGAGAGACAGCGAGGGTGCGTGCACGATTGCAATCAGCTCTCGAGGACGTGCTGGAGCGGCTGGATCCCCATCTTGGAGCAGGCTGAGAATGGTGAAATCGATTTCATTAGCCCACTCGGCTGCTGATTACTCTCATGCCACATGAAGCGCCCCCAACTACCCCCACCCGCTGGTGACAGGTACCTGTGTGTGGACGGCAAATGCACAAGGGCACCCCCCCCTGGGTCCCACCCAGCCCACCCAAATGCAATCCCAGCTTGTGCTAAAACCCCCTAAAGATTTCAGTCTCCTGAAGTGGGTGCCTGCCTCCCCTCTGTGCCCAGGCGGCAGCTGCAGCCCAGCTATCAGGCTTTTAACCCAGCCGGTGCACACATCTGCTTTGCCGCCCGTTTTTCTATTACCTGCTTTCTGCTCCTCGCTTTAGTGGAGGCGCCTCTTTAACCGCCGTGATTTACAGGCGGTGTTACGGCAGGACAGGTCTGACACTGATTGAGTCGCTTATCTGCCGTCTCCGTCCTGCTCGCTGACAGCCTCTCCCCCAGGTATCAATCTGCACATCAGTTCTTTATTCTTGGGTGAGGCAAGAGCTGTCAAGGTTGCAGCTACACTGTCATCTTCATCTAAGCTGCGTGGCTGCCCTTCATCGCTTAAAGACCCTCTTTAACACAGGCGTGCTGCAGGAGGGGGCCAACACGTTGGAGGTAAGGAGACGGCAGCAAAATTTCATTTGCTCTGGAGGTGCCTGAGGCTTGATGGATTGGCTCTCGTTTGTCAGGGCGCCCGTAAATAAACAAGTTTCCATGCTGTAGGTTCAGCCCCACTGCTTCTCCAGCCGGCTCCCTGCAGCCCCGCGATGGCTCCCGGCTGACCAGTGCAGGGAGAGAAGCGGAGTGCTGGGACCCCTGTGAGATGCAAGGCTCACCGCGGGCTGGGGTCATCATCAGGGTAGCAGGACAAGGTGGAGAAAAGGTGGAGAAGACAAGCGTGTGGGGGCAAGGCTTGGCTTTGGGGTTTGCTGCGAATCCCTGCTGCTGGATGCCTCTTGTGGCACCCAAGGATGCGGCTGAAGCCAAACCACAGAGGACTTTCCTGGCCCACTCACTGCCCACCATCACAGGGCCGTGGGACCAGGACAGGGTCATGCTGGCAGCCAGCACCTGTGCTCCAGCAAGATGGCTGAGCCGGGGCAGCCTGGCCCCCTACATGCCCCCAAGGGAAGGGGCAGAGACGGTGCAGGTTGTGCCCTGCGTGGTGCCTGTGCCACCCCATTTTGAGTCACCCCCCAGCCCCGCATGCAGTCGGGGAGTACCCATGGTGTTCCCCCCCAGCCCTCAGCCCCCCAGCTGGCCATTACCATGCTATATGGTTGCACTGCAAAGCCTCAACTGCACCTTTCTGTGCAGCGCCGAGCCATCTTAGTCCGAAAGGATGTTTTTCTTAGCCTAAAACTGCACTCCTCTCTGGGATTGCCAGTGGTGCAGGGTGGCAGGAAGGGACCTGTGTCTGCTTTTTGCTTTGTGCTCAGGTGCTGCTCTTGGGCCAGAGCAGCTTCCAGCCATCTGGGAGGAGCGGCTGTGTCTGGGCGGGAGGACGCGTGTGTGTGCTGGGTTGGTGTTGGAGCCCCACATCACCTCGGGGTGACAGGCAGCCTGGGTGACCTCCCCAGGGGGATGGGCACATTGGCAGCAAAGGAGGGAGGTGGGCACGGTCCCACGTGCCTCCAGCCGTGACTCGGTTTCCCTGGGGTTTTCTGGCTGCCCACAGACCTCTCAGTTCAGTCTTCTTCTTGTTGCTCCTTCATAAATAAAGAAGCCACTGAAACATAATCTCTACCATAATGTTTATTAAATAGTAATTTTAAAAGGTTTTTATACAAATCATATAAACACAGTTTGATTTTTTTTTGTTGGTTTTTTGTTTGTTTTTTTTTTTTCTTTTTACACCGAAGAATCACAGTAAAAGCTCTTTAAGTCCATAAGTCCTGGCTCAGCCAGTGAACGGTCAAATACCTTGAACTGCAAACCCTGGAGAAGTTCCATTTCTGCATACGATTTCTTAATGGTTTAATTCCCATGCTCACCCCAGCGCCTTCCCACAAAATGCAATCACCCAGCACGACAGCCTGTCTGGTAGCAACATGTCCTCGCCATGGGAAGGGTGTGGAGGCAACAGCCCATTTCAGCAACGGCATGAACACCAATTTCTTTTTTTTTTCTTTCTTCCTTTTCTGAATTTCACAGAGGGAATTGCGATCAGCAAACCTAATCTATTTGCAGAGGAGGATGCAATGAATTGAATGCACAGACGACTTTTTTTTTTTTCCCTGTTGAAGTTACAATCAAACACAGTTTTCTGTAGAACAGTAAAGCACCCAGCAGAGGTTAAGTGAGGTATCGGCTTTGCAGCATTATCAGCCTGCTCCCGCCCGGCAAGTGCACACGCGTGGGCCCTGCCCCGTCTGGAAGGGGCAATGGGGGCACGCAGGGCGGACGCTTTGCTGGGCCCATGCACAGTTAGTGCCAAGATCAGCAGGACTCTCCTGCCCCAGGTCAAGAGATATATTAACACGAGTCAGTCCCACGGAATATGTCACATACACGATACATACAGAGAATTCACGTGCGTGTGCAGACACACTATTTCTGATTATATGTATATACGAACTTTTCTCTCTGTACGCCTACTAGACACCATAACGTCACCTTTTTAATTATATATTTTCACCTATTGTTTGCCTAAGTCGACTTTTCTACTGTATGGTCCTTTTCCATTCATCCTTCCCCTCACCTGTGATTTGCAGGGGATAAAATCATCGAGCAGCAGCAATCCAGCTTTGAAATGGTCTGGTACATTGCCTCTTACTGCCTCCGTTCCTTTTGTACAGTAAAATAACACCCCTGGGGAATTTGTCCACGAAGAATGCCAAAAGAAATAAGGTGATTTGAAAGGAGACTGAGATACATTTACCGACGTTTCTGTGGGGTGCACAGTGTGAATTAAAAAAAATGAAGGCCTTTGTGTGCGTGCGTCTCTGCCTGTGCGTGTATGAACCGTGGATATTTTGATGACAGAGCTGCTGCTATCTGCTTCCCCAGTAACACATGCACCTTTCTGACAGTGGAGGAGTCTTCCACCCCCACAAAAAACTTACTGTCTGATGGCGCTTTTCATGAAACACCAGACAAATGTTCCTATTCCCACCGCACCGAGGAGCAGCTGTGGCACTGTCCGTGCTCATCTCCTCTCCAGATGTTGTTCGTCTCCCAAACACCTGGCCTCCTGCAGGATGTGTTTGCAGGGGCTGTGCAAACTGAGCTTCACAGCACATCACACCTTCGGCGCTCTGCGGTGAGGGGAAAAAAAAAATGCATCCCCCAACCCAAACTATTTGCTAGGCAAAATGTAAAATCAGGACATGTCAGGTGTTTCCAAAGAGCCCCTGGAAAAGCAAACCCAACGTGCTGGAAAGGTTTCTTGCTTACATATGTGCAAGCTGATAGGGGCGATCCATCTGTACAGAATTGGAAATGAAGGCATTGGCTTGGGGCCCAGCATTTAAACTCTTTTTTTTTTCCCCCCATTAAATTGTTTTCATAACACTCCTCTCCCACAGCACAGTGGTAAGTGGACAGGTATCAGCTGCCACACAATGTAGCCAGACCACTTGAAAGTAGAAGGACCAGACTTCTTCAGCCAGGCTCTACCCGGTAGAGAGAGGCGAAGAAGAGGATTTTGCCGGGGAAGGATGAAGGCCTCACTTCTTGTTTGATATAGCACTGATCATCAGATGGAGGAAAAATACTTCTTCTAAGGCACTTGTTCAAAGTAAAACAAAACACAGCTCATATAAATAAAACTTCGGTTTTCTGCTGCTGGTCAGGAGCAGCGCAGCTTTGCTCCGAAGGGGATGCGACGGCAGCCGTTTGGTCCATCGGTGCTGACAGCACCAGCTTGCGCCCCCCAGCTCCAGGGCGAAGGAGAGTGCTGGGAAGGCGAGGGGGGCCGGTGGGCACCATGGTGGGTCTCCCAGGGCCGTGGGCACGGCTCCAGCCACCTTCCCTGTTCATTTTCCCTTCCTGGCACTCTGGAGAGGCCTCGGCATGATGCCTCAGGTCAAACCCCGAGTGAAGCCCCCTTCCCAAAGCCATCGCCTGAGCGCCGGGAGCCTGACAGACTCTATCTTCTGTTTGCTGCAGTTTTCTCATTACAGCAAAAAAAAAAAAAAGAACAAAAAGAAAAAGGGCAGGATCAAATGGGGTGGGAGATTCAAAGAAAAGGCCTTCCTGATGAAGGCCTCAGCTGTTGCAATCCAAGATCTGGATTTAATAAATGGCTCTTATTCACAAATCACTTTAAGGCTCTTCAGCTTCTCTCAAAGAGGTGCTTCTACACATAGGGTTTCCTTTCTAGTTTACTTCCTAATGACTTCAGAAAGTGCTGTTGTTACCATCGGCACTAAAGCCAGTATCCCACCTTTCCACCCTACCAGGAAAAGGAAAGTTGCAGGTAACAACATGCTTCCATTTTCAGGACTGGAAACTGCAGCTTCCTGGACTTAATGTGAAGTGCACAAATCCCTATGGCCAAAAAGGTATCTGGACGGGGTCTAAAATGGACAGGGTCTCCGTGTGTGTGTGTGTGTGTGTGTGTGTGTGTGTGTGTTATTTCTAAAGACAGGGTGGCTGAAGAAATCCCGCAGCCTTCTCAGCAACTCACCAGAGAAAGGAGGTGGGAATAACGATCGACATTTAGTTTCTCACATCCAAAAGGCAAACCAGTCTCCCTCACCATGTCCCAGCCACTCGCATCAGCAGAAAATGAAGATGAACCAACAAACAAGGGTCTTGGTCCCCCCTCGGCCGGCACAGTCTGGTTTGCGGGAATGCCTGGTGGAGCGCGACCCGCTGGCGGGACCTGGTGGCAGGAGCAGCGCCTCCCCTCGCTCCTCCCGCGCCCCTCATTCCCTGTTATGGCACTCAGTTCCCATAGAAAACAGCAAAAAAAGTAACCCCCCGCCAGCCCATCTCACCGGGTGCAACACTGAGGGTGATCCCCAGGGCACCCATCAGGCCTCTGAGCAGCACTTCTGGTGGTTCATCTTGACCTTGTGCTTGATGCCGTCATACAGCTCAAAGTTGTAGTTTTCCAGTGTGGTGGAGCTCCGTGAGGACAGCCCGGCATATGAGCACGTACAGTAGAGGAGCAGACCGGCGCAGATGGCCCCAAGGAGGACGCCGAGGGAGCTCATCGCTATGATGGTCACCAGGATGGGATCCAGGGTGTAGAGCCAGCTTTTTTCTTTGTCCAGCTTCGGGGTTCCTGGAGAGTTAGTAGAGAACAGTGTGTCGTTCCTATCCGATCCAAAGTAATCTGCAGTGGAATGGGCACTTATTATCCAGGGATCACTTTTTATCCCCCCATCTTTATGCATTTATAACTCGGAGTTGTGATGGCCTTACAAGAGTGTGAGTTCCCCCATAGGTATATCTCAGCAGTGTTCTCTAACCCAGGTCTAGAAGTAATGCGAAGCGCCAAACTACCAAGAAAGTTAGGGGCCCTAATTCACTTTTACATCTCAGGCTATGGAAGAGCTTGCTAGCATTTTACACCCACTGAAACTCTGGCCCTTCAAGTACCGTTGGGTTCAAAACTATGGAAACAATCTGTCACAGCTCCCTGACTTCATTTTCTCCATTTACAAGTCAAAATGCCATGCCATGCAAGCAGCAATTAATGCTTGAAAGATCAGTTCCACCTGTCCTAACACTAATACAATATATTGACTTTGCAAGGTTGCTTGCTGTTGAAAAAGGAAAACAAGAAAAGAAAACGAATGTCTTTGTCCAGGCACTGAGCCACCACTTGAGTGAACGTTCTCAAGTGTGTTCTAGCTCCTAATCCCCATGAAAGCTGAGATTTGTGAGTAACTGTAGCATCTGATACTGAAACATGCGCTCCCCCAGATAAATTGCCCATGTGGCGTTTGGGTACCAACCTGGATCATCGTCTTCAAAGTCTTGCTCAGAGATTGGAAAGTCATCCTCCATTCTTGGGAAGTTCACTAGAACAACAAAATGGGAAGCACTGTCTGTTTAAAGAGGCTTTTTGGGGGCTTTATTGCCACTGGTCACTGGATTGTGAGACCGGCCAGAAGAAAGCAATAGTTGAACTACTGCAGGGCTCTCCCTCATGGAAGGAGGAAGAACTCTTCCTCTTTTTCCTTTGGCCAGAGTCAATGAAGACTCTTGCACACTCGAGAGAACTGGATCTGCCCACTACATCACATTTCATGACCACCAAATGACCAGCTTTTAAGAAGATAAGAGAGCGAGCAAAAAGCAAAGAAACCAGATAACTTGAATAGCACTAAAATATTGTCATTGGTGCCTGCATAATGGCCATAATTCACTATTAACATGCTCATGGGTATTATCCTTACAACTTTGAATAGGATCTTAGTGCCTATCATTACTTGCCACTAATGCTAGATCCATTTAGTACACTCTATTTTTCATCTTTTCCCATACATCTTGCTGGACACAGAGCTTCAATGACCCAGTTTCTCTTTGGGTTTCAGATAAATTCATAGTAATTTGAGGAAGTCATGTATCATCATTACATGTTTTAATGCAAAAGCTGGCTGAAATGTGGAGAGTGGCAAATCGGTGTCCATATCTAGGCATTTATATTAACATTTCTCTGATCCAAATTCCTTTTAGTGGTGACATTCCTGTTTATTGTTCAGCATAGATCAAGCACTAGTAACCAAATGCACATGCTTGTAATCTGAGCAGGAGAAAGTAATTTTCCTGTGCACTCTTCTCTAGGTGTAGTTACCATGTTTTCAATTTTTCCAAAAGAAAATATCCTTTCATTTTGATCTGCTTAGATCTTTCAAAGCTGACTGTAGCTTGGGGTACTCCACTGAGAAGGCACCTCAAAATGATCAGGAATGCAGAAAATCAGGGCTTACTAGGAAGCGGTAGAAGTCACACCTTTGAAATAGTTGTGGTTGAAAAACCAAGGCTACTTCACCTCTTGCGCAAAAACGGCAAGAAGAGTTTTAAAGAGATTACTTAAAACCAACCAAACCTAAAGAATGTAACTGGTGCCTAACAAGCCACATGCAAAGAAATTATTCAAAACCTCATAAAAGAATATTTGTGCGTATTTGCACAGAGATTTAGGGCTGGAAGAGGCCTCCTGAATTGTCAAATCTATTTATTTTGCTATCCCAGGCAATGGTATCAGGCAATCCCCCACCAGCAACATTTCAAGGTTCACTTCCAGGTAAACGCTGCCCCAACACCACCTCACACCTGACTGCAGTGATCCTCTGTGCTAGTACTGATGATACCTTCCCAAATACCCACTCTTCGGGCAAAATTGTCTTTTGCCCTCTGCACTCAAAGGATTAAGGTATTTCTTTGAATTTTCAAGCAAACCTGGCAACAGGAACACACAAAACCCAACACTTGCCCCTCCTAATGATGAGCTCTGCGTCTAGCGAGCCAGGTGATTAAGCCGACTTGAGGCTGCTGGTAGCTTGTTGAAGAAACATAGGTGCACACCATCTTCTGTAAATCCTCACTTTAGCAGCGAGTTCACATGATTTCTCAACACTTCCAGAACTGACAGGCCCAGATGGCAACATCTTAGGGCTGGGAGAACTGCCTGAGGGCCTCTTGCAAACATTTAGAGCCGAACATGTGGAAAAATTACTTGCAAAGTAGCTCACACGCAGAGACGTCTACTTTGCTTGTCCTCCATCGGAAGACCAGCAGTGAAATTTGCCATCCGTGTCACCTACACAACCCTATAGAAACTGTGGGTTGCTCAAACACGAGCAAAAGGTGGAAATTGGACCATGGTCTGCCCACGGAGTCCATGTGCGGGGAAAGGCTGTTAGAAAGCTTTTGCCTTTCCATATTGTAGCTCCTCTAAATTTTGTGTGAGAACAAGCTAGCAATTTGGTGCTTTTTCATTTCCCAGGGTAGCCTTGAGGGAAAAGCCAGAAAAAACAAAGTATCGGTTAATCAACACTTTCAAAAGAACACCAGTTCTTCCAGCCTGAAAGGAAGGAGCGCTGGGAAAACTTGAAAAGAAAGAACATTTACACAAAAAGCCCAGTCCCAAATCTATTTACTCTTCTAGCAATTTTCTCAATTCCCCATGCTAATATGACTCCAAGTCCTGCTTAAATGATATCTTCCTCCTCACCCCTTCTCCTTCCTCCTCGGGCCCACGGTAGGCCCTTATTCTTCTGTTCCCCACACGCCATTTCATTGCTATCAGATTGTATGTTGTCACATAGGGCTCTACATTGGCTTTGGAAAAATACAACTCGATGTTTCTTTTTCCATACTGGGGTTTCTCGAGTCATTAACGAAATCAGCTCTGGCTGTGTGGCTGGCTGTGGGAATTGAAGCTGGTGGTCTCAGTTCAGTTCCTAGTGGAGATGGTTTCCCGTCACAGAAACCAGCCTGCTATTTGTCATCAATTAGGCTCCTCTGTGACAAACCTGAGCAACATTGGCACGAGTGGAGGAGGCCATGGAAAGTGAACCCCTTGGAAAGCGGGTCCCCAGAAAAGCCCTGCAAGCTGCTGGGTAGAATGGGAGAAACAGGCATTGCCCTGCGCTGTGAAGAGCTGCTTCCTTAAAGGGCAGCTTTCAGGAGCAATTTCCTTTGCATTTAAGGAAAAAAAAATGTACTGGAGAAGGGTAGATGAGAAATTTGGAGGGAACTATATGTAAACAGGAGGAGCATTTTCTTCAAAGTGAAAGGCCCTTTTAAAAGTGTGTGTGCTGAATGATGGCGGTGAGCACCTAGCTGGTGACGCCCAAAAGATGATCTTAGTGATGCTGTTGGAAAGGGCCGGATGCTGAGAAAAGGCTGCTATCTGTTGGATCTGAGAGCACTGCCAGCTAAAAGGCTAATTTATGGGACCTGAAAAAAGAAAGATGAGATTCTAATCAAAGACAAGGGCAACTTAAGTACCATGTTTGTATGAACTCACATGGAGGGAGAGCAGGAGAGAATTAGTATTTGCAGAGATTAAGGAGCTTTAATGTACATCTGTTTTAAAATAGTAGCAGAGGCAGGAGGGATTGGGACAGGGAGGGGGTTACTGGAAGGGGGGGGGTGACATCCTCAATACTCCTTGCCAGGTTGGACAGGGGAGGCACAAGAGCAGATGAGCTTCTCTGATGTCCCACCACAGACATACGTGTGCCTCGTGCAGGAAAGCTCTCCAAACCTGGCCAAGGCAGCTCACCTCTGCAGAGGGAGGTCAGCGCATCATATGGACTGGCATGTACTTCCCCACCCCCTTCCCCCCCCTCCTCAACGCCAGCCTGCCTACAGGGGCCTCCCAGCAGCTCCAACGCCTCGGGCAGAGACCTTTGCACCAAGCCAAGAGCTGTGGCTTTGGAGAGGACACCCAGTTGGTATCGCTGGAGCCTAGACACATTCCTCCAAGGCAAATGACCACCACCGAGAAAAAAAAAATAAAAATTGCTGTTTCTTTCTATACTGACTTTGTCTGGATTAAGTCTGGGCACCGAGCGCTGCCTCCTGTGGGTCCCTCCATCCCAGGGCAGAGCTCTGTCTATCACCATGCGTCTCATGTAGACACAGGCATTTGCAGATGGCAGCTGTGGTGTCTCCTGGGCTCCTCCTAGGCGAACATAGTGAGGTGCCTTTCCCCCCAAATACATCAAACTTGCAGCAGTTTCCAGCCCTTTTTGCTGCCTGCCCACAGCCTCTCTGGTGCAGGGGAACCTGAAGAGTGCCCGGTATGCGCTCCTGCCACCCCCGTGCTCCTGCTCCCCACTCCCCGCAGGGGTCTGAGGGCTCTGGGGCCGAAGGGGCCACACCAGGTCATGGTGGCTTGTGGGCTCTGCTACCTACTGTCTTTCACTCCCCAGTAACATCTGTGGCTGTGCCTCCTGGTACAAAAGAGGGGTGGCCAACTGCCCCCCTCTGGTCCTTTCCACAGCAGGGAAACAACCGTGTGCTGCTCACTTCCCCAAAACCAGCAAGTGCCTTCCTACGTGCTCACCCCTCTCTCCCACTGCCACAACAGCCACCTCGGCTGGTGCTGCGTCGGGGGTGCACAACTGCGCTGGGGAGCGTCGGGGGTGCACAACTCCTCTGCTGCCAAACAGCACCCATGAGGGCCTGAAACGTTAAATCCGGCTCAGCCCATGAAAAGAGGGTCAGAAATTACCACTCCCCAGCTTTGACAGAGAGAGGCAGAGCTCCAGCTCCACTCCGATCCTCGCTTTTCTCCCTTTGCTCATTCCCAGCCCTTTTCTCTCCGCAGCAATTACGTGACTCCAACACACATCATTTTGTTTTGACATAGCAGACCAGCCGCTGTGGCCTCGCCTTGACACTGCTGGGTTTGGCGCTGCTCCTCCGGCTGGGAGCCCGGGGGGCTGGGGGGGGGCCACACCTCCCACCCTCGGGGAACGGGGAAGCGCTTCTCAGAGCAGCACCACAGGCACCAGGCAGAAACACTCCCTCTGAATCCCCCATTGCTCTATTTCCAGCCGAAAATCTGCCTCACTTCTCTCTTCCCCACTCCTCCAGAAACAGAATGATTTTAGTTTACGAAAGGGCTAATTCCCTGCCAAATTTCAAATTAAAACAGTGCTTTGGCTACAGCTGAGCATTAAAGAAAGCAAACAAGCAGCCTCTCCCCTGGCCTGGCCGCCCCCCACAGCTCAGGAACCCCTGGACCTTATCCTCAGATTGCCCTGGGGCTGCCCCAGGGGCGGTGCACACCACGGCACCATCTTCAAACCGGGTGTCACCGAGGAGCCGCTTGCATTCCTTGGGCTTCCCATATGCAGAGAAGATGGGGAAGTGCAGCTGGGCAGGTGAAGACCCCCACCAAAAGCACTCAGAGACGCAAAGCCGGGGTGGGCGCTTGGTGCAGAGGTGAATGCAAGCAGGCAGCTATTTCCAGCCCTGGCGCTGCCCTCGGACGCCTGGCACCCTGCCCTCGCCGCACGCACGGCAGACGGCCAAGGCGGCTGCCCAGATCAGGGGCTCTGCCAAACCCTCCCCACAGCAGCCACATCCCCTGTTGCAGCCTGACCCTTTCCCCAGCACCTCCCTGGCGTGTCCTGCTTTTTTGCACCTCCTGTCAGCACCAGCACAAGGCCAGGGAAGCAGTGGCGGTGGTGGCGTGCGTGTGTATGGCATTACAGTGGCATTATACAGTGTGGGTTTCCTCTCCCT
The DNA here is from genome assembly GCF_000687185.1 of Egretta garzetta. NCBI lineage: Eukaryota > Metazoa > Chordata > Aves > Pelecaniformes > Ardeidae > Egretta > Egretta garzetta. Next base: position 628,634 of record NW_009259524.1, read on the forward strand.
CTCTCTAAGCGCCGGACTACCTAGGTAAGGAGCCGCTGTTTGGGTTCAGCGCTCCATGCCGAAGCTCACCCGTCCCAAACCAAGCAGCTCCAGCCCACCGCCTCCACTCAAGGGCTCGGAGCCGGGGGAGAAGCCGGCAGCCCTGCGGCATCCTGATATGTTTATCACCCTCCCCGTTGTTGCTGTTTGTTTTTACAGCGGCAATGGCTAACGACACTATTCCTCAAACTGGCAGTCACGCCTGCAATCGCTGCTAAGAGCCGCCAGAGCCACTGATGGAGGAGCTGTGGCGGAGAGCCAAGAGGCTGTCCAAGCTTGCCTCGGGGCCCTCGACTGGTGTCTGCGTGCCAAACTCTGCTGCCCTGACACGGGGTAAGCTGGGGCCGGCCCTGATAGAGTCAGCAGGTTTTCACAGGGTTTCTAGAGGGGCAAAAATCCCAACGCAGCCCCATGCACAATCTGGTTTCTACCTCATTCCCTTGCACTCCCAACAAAGGCATTGCAACCTGTCCCTGCCCAGGAAAAAGCCAACCTTGCCCTTACAGCCCAGGGGAAAGCAGCCCTGGGTTCCTTGTGCCAAGTGTCATCTTGCAGGCACTTGCCTCGGCAGGAGGCTGACCCAGCTGCGTGTCCAGTCTCCAGGCTGGGCGAGGGAGCTCTGCGCTTTGCAGCCTGCGCTGAGCAATCATCCATCTCAGGCACACCGCCATTGCCCGGGCAAGGCGTAGCACAGCCCTTCCCACAGCACCCTTTACTTTGCCAGGCCATCGCTCCCTCCTTCACATCCCCGTTTGCCACCAGCTTTGCCCCATCGCTTACAGAAAGTGCCCGTGGGCCCTCTGTCGCCAGCCGCACGGAGTCGCTTTCCCTCCATGCAGAGAGAAAAAGACCAATGCCATCACCCCACATACAACTGGGGGAACCACATCCAAACCCTCCCCATGGCACGCAGGAGACATCAGGCTTCCAGCCCTAATGCCACTCCCTGAAATACGGAGACCCTACTGCTACCCCAAAAAGTTTACCCCGTTTTTTTAAGTAGACTCTTAAACACCTGAAGTTACCTGCAGAGGAGGTTGCATCAAAAGCCACACTAAGTTGTATTTATTTTCTTAAACAAAACACACTAATTTTAGCTGCTTTCTCCCCTGTGGTGTGTTGCAGCCTGAGCAGCACCCAGCTCTCCGGTCAATCTGGCTGCAGCGCACATATGGAATAATTAAACCCCGAACAGTTCCTCCCTTTTCATCTGTTTACTTAACAGAATTTTTTTCCTCCTCGTTGGGAAGCCATCAGCCAGTCTCTCCCTCCCTGTTTTTCGCATGTGCATATTTGTTTTGAATTTTGCTTGGACAGTCACTGAAGTGTACAAAATGCAAATTACAAGTGTATGGGCTTTGCTGTACAATTAGAGCAAAAAAAAAAAAAAAGCAGCGTGGGTCCTCAGCTTCGCTTGTGTTTGAACAGCCAAAGCGAAGGATCACATTTGAATTATTTTTTTGTTGATGGCCTGAATTCCTAGTAAAGCCAGGAAGTTTCATTGCAAAGCTGAACTGTATGCCAGGGTAAAGAGTATGATAGAAGGAAAATAAATGCAGGAGGGAAAGAAAAACCTCTCAAACTGGCAGCAAAATACATTTCACATGAAATGCGATGCTTCTGACTCCTCTAAAGGGGTGAGAGGTGCAACTGAAGAAGATGGGAAGGACAAATGCTGCAGCAGAGGTCCCTGTAAGCAGCTGGGAGGACTCGGGTGGAGGGAAGGCAGGGGATGCACACCTCCCCAGACCCTCAGTGAGCTTGCCGTGCAGCTCTCCTCTGCAGCCCAAGATGCAGAGGCCTGGCAAGTATTTTACAAAAGAGGAACGCGTTGCCATTTTCATTATTAATTTTGGTAATGGCTTACCCGGTTTTCGCTGTGCTTGGGGACAGAGCGCATGGCTCAGCTGAGCTGGCAGCCAAGCTGGCCCCCAGGGCCCCGGGAAGTCGGATGTCCTGTCTCCAGGGGCCCCGGCCGGAGAAATTCTGCATAATCACATTGAGCAATTTAGCACTTAAGCAACGTTAGCGAAATCCCCAAACAATCCTAAGTGTCAGTCCAGCCGCCCAAAAATCCCACTAAGGACTGGTACAAATGTAATGGATCTAAAAGCTGCTATTAATGGCCTGATCCTGAGTGCAGCAAGGCAGGGTGTGCACACCAGCTGTGCTGCCGGGAGCTGGGGGTTTGCCATGGGGCTGCATGCAGCAGGAACCGGAGCTTCACTTTCCTGAAGGATATAGCCCTGACGCTCCAAAAGGAAACACGGAATTCTGAAACACCACTTTGCTTCAGCCGACAGCGTTCTTGTTAGCAAAGAAAGAAGAAGGAAGAAAAACCCCAGATATTTGTATAAAAATATCATCATTTTATTACATTCCACACAATACATCTTCAAAGAGTTTCAAATTTCCACAAGATATTTTTCACACACAGGCAACTGGGCAACGCTGGGGATGTCAGGGCTTGAGGAGCAGGGGAGAACTGGGAATAAAAATCTTGAAGTGACCTTCTGTTTTGTCTTTGGTGATTTTGGTTTGAAAGACAGGGTGCCACATTCTCCTCTCTGACACACCAATGCGCACTTGCTAAAGTCCATGGGGGTGAACCTGGTTGAAGCGAGGGAACCATCTGAACTAGGGAGATTGAACTGACTTTGGAAACGTGATGGTTTCATCTGCTGAGATGGCTTGGCCTGGCCTGAAAATGCAGCAAGTGCATGCCAATATTTCACATCTGTTTTAATTTGTGGCTGGCTGAGGTGGGGAGGGGGGGATTTCACATCACAAACCATACGCATTGCAACAGCGGTGCTGCGTAATGAGGAGGCTCACGGAGAAAGCACCCGGGGCCTGGGAAGCCCCTTTCCGGGGACCTCTGGGCAGCACCACCTGCAAGCTGACAGGAGCTCCCCCGGGTCCCTTCTGGCTCTGCTGGGATAGGCACACCCCTGCCACCCTCACAGGAGGGTGCTGCAAAGCTCCAGGAGTCAGGGCCCGGGGGGTGGATGCTGCCCCGAGCACCCACCACCCCTAACATGCTCATGATGCCAAATCACCCTGGGTTTTTCTGCACTCCCTGCATGTTCTAGATGCTTGCTGCTGCAGCTGAGGGGCTCCCACTGAAATCTGCTGACTGAAGGGCACAAGGGGCTGAAACAGGCTGCATGACTAAATGCATGGAGGGAGGGAGGGAGGGAGGGGAGCATGACACCCCCATCGACCGAAACCCCCTGGGGAGAGGGTTCCACTGCAATAGGGATCAATGCCACGTACACACAGCACCATTTGTGTTTCCACCTTTTCCCCAGACCAAAAGGAAGCTCAAGACCGCAGGGAAGTTAACAGAGCTGCTCGCCTCAATTCATTTTATGCAATATTCATGGGCAAAGGAGGGGTGGGGAGCACTAGCAAGTTCAGGAGGGGGCAGGGAATCTGATCACTCATCACAAATGAACACAAACAAGATGAAGAACCTTGCTCACTGGAGGTACTTTTTTTGCCTGCAAACAGATTATAGAGTTAACGATTCAAACCACTTTTGCATGTCATCATTCAGTAATTTATATAAGGCATTTCCACTACAATATGCTGGGCCATTCAACAGTCGGAGGCTGTTGGAGGCTCCATCTCGCCTCCCTGGTTAAAGCAGCAGCAATAGCTGGGCCCCCCAGGCGTGCCTGCTAGGCTTTGCTTGCTAGATGTTACTGACGCTTTAAGAAGCAGAACATTAGCAAACGCAAAACTAATTGACATTCTAGAAAGTCAACTGGCAATTTTTATGATTCAGCAGCTATGGATTGGGCGGAGGAAAAAAACCAAACCCAAAACCCAGAAAGGGGAATTCTACTTGTCCCTTGAACATTTCTAGCAGAAAGACAAGGAGGAGCCCTCTCCCCCTTCCCTGTGTAAAAGCAAAACCATCAGCACCCAGAGTGAGGATACTTACAAAATAAATAAACCTTCAATTCTCAAGAAACTACAGTATTTAGCATCCACCGTAGACCTGCTGAAGTCTATGTGTTACCCTAAGGCTGGCTTTAACAGATACAAACAAAACATTCATTATGAGCTTCTCTGATATAAGGCAACTTTAAATAGATTCACTTGCAGGTGGGGGAAGAGGAGGGTTCCCCCCCCTTCCAAACAATGGCTGTGTTATCATGCTGGCTGCAGAAAGAATAAGATGGAGAGATCTTACTTTTTGGACGTCTATGAACCTCTCTGGATTCTTCTAGCCATCTGAGGTGGACATTCCTACTGTCCAGCCTGGCCTCTTCTTCTCATTTTGCACCCGAGACATAAACGCTATCAAACAAGAAACCCAGCCAAAGCTAGATAAGGCAACAAAAAAGCATTGCTCTCTTCCCCAAGTAAACAAATCAGAGTATTTACCACAAAGGTGTCCCAAACCTTCCAGAGGGGAGGTGGGAAGGGGGGGAAAATTAAAAAAAAGAAAAAAAAAAAAGCATTCCCTGTGCAAGTAGAAGCAACAACAAGCAAATTCAAAAGGGGCTCTTTCTAAATATACATTCAGTCAGTCAGATGCACGCGCTCCCATGCACACTCGCATACGCAGATTTAGCATACACGCGCACAAGCCGCACACTCAAGCTTCCAGGCTCACCATCAAGTTTCCTTGCAGGTTGCCTACCAGGAGGAGAAAAAACCAAAACAAACCAAACAAGCCTACCAACAAAAAAATACTCCCCAAACAAACAAACACAACAAAACAAAAAACCCCACCCGACACCCCAAGAGTTCTCGAAAAGTAATCGAAAGGGAGCGTTCACTTCTGAAGTGAAGGGGCGGTGTGTCTCTTCTGGTGATCCAAGATGCAGCATTAGTTTAGAGCTTGTAAAAGATTCGGGGAGGGCTGGGGGGACGGAGAAGGGACGGAGATGTCTAAGAGTTCACACGTATGCTAGGTAAGGAAAAAAGTGCAAAACTGAGGCAACGTATTTGAAGTCTTAGTTTCTGTCTGTCTGTCTGTTTTGTGTTTTGTTTGCTCTCTCGTTCCTGTTCGGCTCTCAGCAGCGTGAGCTGGGGTCTTGCTCTAGTTTTATGGTTAGGGTGGGCTCCACGGCCACGGGGGCCCCGTTGGCATAGTGGGAGGTTTTGTAGGTGATGGAGTGATCGCTCTTCTTGGCCGCATAGCGGAACCGGTGGTAGTGGAGCACAAGGGCCAGCGCGACGGAGACCAGCACCACAACAGCACCTCCGGCGGCAATAACGTAATACCAGTAGGCTGGGATGGGCTGCACTGACACCGTGTCCACTGTGGGCTCGGTCCCTGGCAGGAGGGTTGCCCCTGGGGAGGAGACACAGAACAGGGTTGCTAGGTGGGAGGCATGCAGACGCACAAAAAGAAACACACATGCTTTCAAGAGTACAGCACGGACTAACATGAGGTCCCGGGGCCGCCTCCGGATGCAGGGTGTGCTCCTGGGAGGGAGCACAGCCTGGTGTTTGCTGAGCCCGCATATTCAAGCGCCTTTTTCTTCCCTTTTTATTAATCAGGCTGCCTGGATTGCAACACAAATTCCATATGCACGCTATTATTACTGTTATTTCTGGCATCAACAAATGTTTTTTTCCCCCTCTTTTTTTTTTTTTTTTTTTTGGCCGCCTCCAGATAAGCCCCCTGGTTTTGTCTCCACATGGCAGATGTTGTGAAGCAGTGACAAAACACATCACGTTCCTAATAAAGAAGAGCGTAATCTCAGATGGCCAAGGAAGTTACCGCAGGAGACTGGGAAAGAAATTACAGGGAGAAACATTTGTTGTTCTTATGGAAAAGACAGAGAGGAAGATCTCTGCCTGGAAGTGCTCTGCACACAGATCTGGTCTCACTAGGTGCCCCATTCACAGGTTTACAGATTTCATTATTATTTTTTAAAGTGAGAAAGGATGGTTACGATTATTTACATGGCACAGGCTGCAAAATTCAACCCAACGCTCACATAAGAAACTCATGCTCTCTGTAGCTTAAGCGAGCCAGGACTATGAATTCATGCTGGTAAAGCAAACACCTAGGGAGGGCTGGAAAATTCAAGGGCAGGCGGCGCCCAGGCTCAGCCCAGAGATGGTTAACCCTTCCTACTCTTGCAGCTGCAGCACGCTGGGAGCTTCCCAGGTCATCCCAGGACAGCTTGGCGCACATCTGGTGATCAGATGGGCGTAGGACCTTACTGCCAGTCCTTACTGCATGCACACGCGCCTCCGGCAGGCACCGATGAGAGGAGCGCCGGTGTCGGTGCTCACGCCCACGGCCCGAGAGCAGCTCTGCACTATTCCTCCTGCACAGGCTGCTCCCACCTCCCCAGCTCTGCTCGCAGGGGCGAGCTGTAAATAGCTCAGGAGGGATGCACTTTTGCACCACATTTAGTTACTGGCTACTTCAAGGGGGACAAAGTCCCCAGAGAAACTCTCTGAAGGGTTCGCTCTGCTGCTGGATACATTGACCCCCTGTACTCCGCTTGCCCTCTCCTCTTGCCCCCTCCTCTTGCCCCCAGGCCTGCTGGTGGGGGGCAGCTCCCTGGCTGGGTGCCAGCAAGCAGAATTCTGGGGGCTCCTGCAGTTTGGTTTCAGCATATCGTTGAGCTCTGTGCTGATCAAACTCCAGCTTGGTTTCCTGAGCAGGTTCAGAGGATGCCAGCAAGGGCATTTTGCAGCATGGCCTCTGCCCTCCCCTCCAAACACTGCCCTGCCAGCAGAGACATTGGCTGGCAAATTTGGGATGGTGATGGCTTTTCTGCTGCTGGTGGCACAGGAGATGTGGCAAAATGATGGTTCCTCCGTTGGTCACAAGGCTTTCCTCTCCTCCCCATCCCTCAAAATCCCAGGCACAGGGAGTAAAAATAAAAATGAACATTGCACCCAGATGCATAGCTACAACAACACCCCCCCACCCAAATTAAAGGAAAAAAAAAAACCACAGGCAAGACAAATCCTGCTTTTACAGAGCAGGAGGCTGGGAACCACCCACATATTTGTCATTGTAGGCAAGAAATTTGGATGTCTCAAGAAGAGCCTACCTGCCAGATGCGCCACCCTTGCCCCATCTCACCCCAGCTGCCCCTCGCTGCCAGGAATGGGGGTGTCCCTGTCCCTCCTGCCTCCTGACAGCGCCTGGGGAAGAGGGGTCCAGGCTAGGCTGGGTGTTGGGGGTGGCAAAGGCAGGGAGCAGGCAGCCCTCCAACCTCTTTTCTACCTCCACCAGCCACCCTGGTGCTGGGGAATGAAAGCGGCGCATGCCTGTGCCTCCAAGAGCAGCTGCTGCCCCCCACCCAGCTGCACAAGGGGTGGCAGTGTGGGACACCCCATGGGGGCTGCTGCCAGCCCCCCACAGGGGTGAGTGTGTTCAACCCTGCCCCGAGCTTCACTGATAACCCACCGCTGTCTCCCACCACAGATGCACCCGGTCAAGCCGCCCCAGACCCATCTGCATCCCACCGCCATCCCCAATGAATCAGCAACACCTCGCCTGTGCCTGACAGCACCAGGGCACGGGATGACCCCCTGGGAAAATTGTGGGGCTGCTCGTTGTGCAGAGGCCACTCGTGTTTACACTCGGTGACAGTCTGCTTGCTCCAGGGAGAGATTTACAGACGAACAGCCTCTCACACAACTGATATGCACTGGGCCCTGCTGGTGGAGACTGGGATGAGGAGAGGCAGGCAGGGATGCCGATGGCTCCTGAGCCTGCAGGGGAGCAGTGCTCCCCTCTGAAAAACAGAGGGAGGAAGGTTTCTGTGCCCTCTTGATGGCTGTACATTGCCTGGTGCCAGGCTGGGAGTAAGAAGGGTGGGTGTGGCCATACAGGAGGATGTGCCATGGTGCCCAGCCTGCACTCTCTACTCCTTCCCCAGGCACCTCTGCCTGTCTGGGGTGGTGGTGGTGGGGAGGCAGTGTGATGCACCCCAGATGATCCCGCTTGTGGGAAGGATCCCTAGGGGATCTCAAGATGGCTGTGGGTTCAGGACAACCTCTGCTTGGCTCTGACCTGCTCCAGATGTCCCTGTGCAGCAGCAGGGGCTGGAAGTGTGAGGGGTGGTGCAGAGCCCCTCCTCGGCCCCCATTTCCGCACCTCATGGCCCTGCTGAGGAGCTAGCAGAAGTCTGGAGAGTTCATTTAGCAACTGAAGTCATTAAGGAATCACACTCTAAGCCCTAACAAAGCCAATTCCCAACATTAATGATTGTTCTTCCTTACACTGTCAGCCACTAAATATAGCTACCCATCCACTCAGCACACAGCACTGATGTTATCTGCTCTGTTTTTACTGGCTCTGCTGCTCTCTGGAAGTTTTCTCTTATACCAGTGGAAAAGTTCTCTGCTCAGGGAGATGGAAAAAAAAATCCATCTTCTTAACTTAATAATTTTTCCACTCCCCTTTGCCTTCCGCCACATACACACACACACTTGCTCTTCCTCATTTATTCACTAGGGCTCTCGTCTTAATAAAGAAATGCCTCCTGCTGTTGCCGTCAAGTTTGTGGGTGCTGTGTTTATGCACAGCTTGGGACATTGGTCAGTGGAAACCCGGTTTAATCCCTACAGGGTGGATGATTTCAGGTGGGTGTGCTGCTGCGCTCACACCTCCAACCTGGCCAGGTACCGCCCCCCCCTCTTTCCAACAGGGAAGACTCTATAGGGACCAGTTTTAGAGATGTGTAGCAGAAATCAAAACCCAAAAGAAGCAAGAGCAAAAGTCATCTGGGGAAAAAAAAGGCAGAAAAATCCTTTCCAGAGAGCCTCCTAGAGGGCTGCCTGCGTTGCTCTGCCATTGCTGTGTCACAGCTCGTATTCCTCTCCAAAATCACTGATGTTAATGGCTGTGGACAAGCAACACAGCTGGACTTTTCATAGATGGCACAGATGAAACCGAGTCTTACACTCATCTAATCTGAATGCCACAAAACCAGTGTCAGCCTCAACCCCTTAATTGCTACCTGTCATTTCTCCCGGAAGATATCCCTGTCTTGATTTCAGGATACCTGGTGTGGGAGAATCCACCAGCCCAACAGGCAAATTCTCCCTGCAGTTTGTTCCCTCTCTCCACGCTTTTTGGGATATGGCTGTTATTTTTAGCCTGGTACTTATCTAATTCCTTGCTTCCAGCCACTTGTTATACCTTTTCTTTATGGGTGAGATGCATCAACTCTCAAATGCAGCACAGTTTAAGCACACTTGACTGGTCTTGTAAGATCCCGACCCACTAGCTGAAAGATATTCCACCCACACAATTCTCTTCTTATTATTTGCCTTGTGATCCTGGAGCCTGTAAGGTACATATTTTCAGCTTTGCTCCCAAGCCAGGAGTGGAAGGATTTGCTATTATTTCTAATGGCATCTGACTTTTTCAGCTCATCATGTAATTGCAGGAGTGGGGGTTACTGAACATCTCAATACTTCCTGCACAGTCTTTCCTCTTGAATTGCCTTTTTTTCTCCAGCCAGGGACTTCTTCCCCTCCTTTTGCCCTCTCCGTCTGTTGGGCATCTCTGTCTTCCCCTCATTTTAATCACTATCTTGCTTTCTCCAATCTTCATCTTCACTTCTTCAGGTTTTCCCTTTGCATTTTGCTCCTTCCCTGGTCACTCCATCCCCCTACCCCATCTATTCCTGCCTGCCAGCCAGGGAAACCTTTACAACCCTTTGCTGCAATTGCTCCCCTATTGAGAGCAGTGCTAGGATGTCCTCCAGGGAGCTAGCAATGGGCAGGAGCCCACCGGCACAAGCTGGCAAGCTCCTGTGTGAAGGGGAGGTGTGCCCACAACAGCATCTGCCTGTGGTGCTCAGGGACCTCACCATGGGTAGGGTAACAGCCAACGCTGTCCCTACCCAGCCAGCGTGCCCTGGGGAATACGACAGGGAAATGGAGGCATACAGGCAGCAGGGCATGGGGTGAAGGGAAGAAAAGAAACAACATGACTTCGGGATAGACTCAATGTAAGAACCCAGAACGAAGTTCAAACTGAATATGACACGCATGTTATAAGCCCCGAAAGACAAGGATGCTGTTTGAAAAATAGGTACCAGACCACGCCCAGAACATAGATGGTGTAAGTGAGGAAGGGTTGTGAGGCTTTAACTGTCAGATGAGAATATTGCAGCAGCTTTACCATAACACCACAAGCCTGAGTAGCAGATAAATAAGCCTAAAACCAAGCAAGCCCAAATTCCTAGTTGTACACTATGGGTATTGACTGTAAAATACGGTGTTACGCCCTACGCACGTCCCTCCCGTTGGTAATGCTCCACAGCCTGCCTCACACCCCAGGGATGGAGTCGCACACGTGACTTCAGTCTCGGTGTCTACTTTTCCTTTATCACCACACATACCGACCAGAGGCAGCTTTGTCCCACACAGAAATGCAGCTGCTTCTTGAGTAGAGCCCAGCCATATCTTACAGCCCACCAGCAGTGTAAGGGTTGGGAATAGTACAGATATCATGTCCAAGTAAGTGAAAGCAAAGGGCGCGTTGACTGAACTGGCAAAACAACTTTCAAAGTTAAGGGGAGCCCCAAGTTTGCTCTCCATCACAACACAACACCCAGACGCATTCCTGAAGAGGCAGGCAGGAAAACAAAATCCAAAATCAAAACAGGGGAAAAAACTCTCTCAAACAGACTAAGCTGATCTTCCCCGCAAAAGCAGATAGCTTTTCTCACCCCAGAGCAAGACAAACAGCATCCCCACTGACTGCTCAAAGAGCGAGGCAGTTTTTCTGAGTTCCTCACCTTTTGTCTTACTCTGTAGGTTTGATCAGAGAAATGCCAGTTTCTATCCTTCAGGCTAGTATTAAGCTATTAAATGCACCATTTCACCTCGTTTTCCTTTTATTGACTGTCACCTTCAGAGCTCCTCCTGGCAGTTTGCTCTCCCACTTCTACCTCCCAACTATCTTCCCCTTCCAAGCAGACTGGCCCCACCCTCCTTCGCCAGCAGCTCAAACACCACCACTGCCAGAGCACCTATAACCTAGAGAACAACCTTCCCCCACTCTAACATAAGTCATTGCCACTTCATTTCACCTTTAATTGGCTACTGTTTTTTCATTTAAGTCAGTTGATAATCCTCAGTCTTCCCATGTTGGGCTCAGCTGCTCTTCAGGAGGCCGGGTGCCTCCTGATGGTAGGTTTCCTAATGTTTTTCAGCCCCAAACCAGTGGGACTTGTCTGTTTGCCTACTCCCTGTCACCTAGCAGGAGTCAGAGGGTGCCACGTCCTGCTGCTGCGGCGGGGGAGGTTTAGCACACGCTTGCCATTTCACTACTGAGAACATTTGCTGTTCGTACAAGCACACGCATCGCTTTCCTTCAATGTAAAAGCCCATGCCAGCAGAAAGAAACCACCAACAGAAGTGCAGTTTTACCTGGAAAGTAGTTCTCACCTGGGAAAGCTGTGATGGGTTCTGCAAAGGAAAAAAAAAACAAACACCCTAGTGTTAGAGAGGGGAGTATTACACACAAGGTCACAGTTCGTGTCTTTGTTGATTTGCAGTGGCCAAGCAGAGCAGGCGTGTGGCCGTGCCACACAGAAGCCACTCACAGGAAAGAGCGTGGGGTGCTAGCCAACCTCACCAGGACGGGGAGAAACCCTGTCTCAGCTGAGGAGTGACCAGACGTTTCAACTCAGACACAGGCTTCAGAGGAAAATAGGTCTGAAGTTGAGGGTCATTTGGATTCAGCTGGCTGGCCTGAGTCATCCAAAACCAAAGCCTCACCTGGCCCAGTGACAAAACCCTGAAACCCCCTAAAATTTCCAAAAGCAGTTTGGTTTCTGTGTTACTTCTGGGCATCGATGCCATACTCCATCTCACAGTGCCAAGAAACGAAGGCCAAGTGATTTTTTTCTTCTTTCAAGATACTTTGAAGTAATCTATTACAAATTACTGGATCTGAAAAGCAATAATCAGTACTTATTACTGATTACTTTCTCACAGAAGGAATAGACTTCTGATTATTTTTAGATTACTTCTGCATTATGCCTGTGAGTCACAAAAGCAGACTCTGGCTCTACTGAGTGCTCTGAAATCATCGCTCAGGTTCAGAATGTGAATGACACATCTGTCAAAGGAAAAAATTATTGTGACTTATTAGCGTTCTTTCACGCTAAAAAGGAATCGGATTACTTCCCAGGATTACATTTGAAAAAACAGTAGCCTGTGCTGCAGTCAGCTATTCTCATGGCCCTGACAGAGAGAGAGAAGCACTGTATCTCTACTGTTTCATTATTATTTTGGTGACATCGGAAATGACCCATGAGTTATGCTAAAGTTTGCAGTGGGAACCCTTTGTTAGAAATTATCTGAAACAAACTATCCTTATCGGTTTTAAGATCCCCATTCAACTTCCTAGAATGGGACAAATAATTTTGTGTAACAGTTTGGTGTTATTTTTAGGGCTGTCAATGCTTGAAACTTTATAATTTATTAATGCCTTTGTTTTGAAATATTAAGCTATAGGTTCATCAGGCCCAAGATATGGTAACACTGGAGTGAGGTGAATTAGCTGAGCTCAAAAGAAGTTAGATAGGAAATGCTATTAGTGTTAATCATCAGTCTTGCTTCTCTTTAATGCCATAGAAGGCAAGGGATTAAAACACCACTGTCAAGCCTTAAATACAGGGAATCTGACATGTGGAGTATTAGCTCCTTTGGCAGATGGGAAACCAGCAGAGTTCAAAGCATCAAAGAAACTGGGACCGACAGTGCTCAAGAGCATCTCTGGGGCAGTCCTGGTACTCTGTTCTATTATTAATGTTGGTTTCTGCACCATCTTTGCCATCGCTTACCTGCACAGGGCAGCGAGCGACACGACCAACCCTTCCCAGGCACAATTCATCCTGTGCCTCTTCCCCTGAGATACACCTCTGGAAGAGAGAGTCTGTCCCGTTTGGGTTAGGAGGCACCAGGATCCTCCCCCTCCTTTGGTGGGGGAGAGGAGAGCAGCTTCACTGAACTAGGCCTTTTAAAGCCCAAAGGGGAGAGAGGCTCTGCTCCACCTTTTTTTTCCACTGACTTCAGGATGGGTCAGACACTTTGCAGGGTGTTTAACAGTGAAACATGCCTCCCCCAGGTCATGCACAAGAGCAGGGCCTTGCTACTGTGGGCAGCTCTCAGCACAGATCCCACTAATTGAATGCTGCTGGTCCCATCCTCAACTGGGATAGCTCTAAATCCACGTCCAAGCAGATGGTGACCAGAGCCACCAGAGCGTGTGCATGGATATGCCAGCTAGAGGAACAGGGCAGGGCAACAGCTCCCCCAGCAAAGTGCTAAAACACACGTTTTTATCTCTTTTTTTTTTTTTTTTTTTTTTTAAATTTTCTCTGTCTTTCACATTGAATGAATCCACCTGGCTTCTGGCCTGGTTTGGGGAATGGTGAATTCTAGGACAAAACTTTCTTTTGTTATTCTGTTAACATTGCTGTAAAACCCCTCTGCTATTTTATTTCTTATTAGAGAAGACTCCTTTTGAACTCATTGGCCCCTCTACATGTGGAATACTGACTGACAGCTGGTTTCTTTTGTCCAGCACTTTCCTTTTAAATTTCGTATATGTCCTTATCACATAGAATACTCCTCGGTAACCCTCAGCTGCTCTTTCAGCTTTGCACGGCAGAGACGTGCTTCCTGCCTCTCACACCAACATGGTCAGAGCCCGAGTCCCACGCTCAGAGACTGAGTCCCCCTCATTTCTTTCATGGGCAAAGAAAACCCCAGCTGAGATCCAGAAACTCCCAGTAACTGAAGTAGGGGAGACGTGTCCCACTGGCAGCCTGCAAGTGAAGGCTCTCCAGCCCCGGCTGTCCCCACCGCCATCCCCAACCCTGCAGCCGGACACAACAGTACGTACCCATGCAGTTCTCCAGTGGGATGTCGGTGCCTAGCCGGATGTCATCGAGGGCGAGCTCTCCCGAGTGGCCGTTGCGTATAAATCCCTCAAACACAATCTGTGAGAAATTGGGACAGAAATGTCAATACTAAATTGCGAGGCAGAGCGGCTGCTGCTCCCGAGGGAAAGGGCAGATCTGCTCCTGGCATTCCCTGCACACCTGCTTCCTTGTCCTGCCTCTGGCACCCCTTCTACAGGGAAGGCTGCTCTGCAGGGATGGGTTTGGCAGAAAGATTGTTACCTGGCCTGGCAGCACTTGACTTGCAATTTGTCCTTGCAAATGTCTCTCACATGGAATAAAGACTCAGTGAATCAATGTTCAGCACCACAGGCCACCCTCTGGCCCTTGCACAAATGATGCAAGTGGCATAACACTGACTTACAGCAGCAGCAGATTTGGCCTGTGGTATTAACTGGGCTATGATCAGAAAAAGGAAGGGAAGGACACAAAATGCACAGCTACATTAACTGTAAAGTGCTGTTCCTATCAACATTACATAAGCAGTATTGAAATGTTAGAGGAGAAGGGTCAATTTATTCCTACTTAATCACAGGCAAAATATACTTACAAAAATAAATAGAGTCGTTAGCTCTAAGAACTGCTGAGTGGAGAGACTGGCATTATTTACATAATGATGCTGTTATTTAGCTAATGCCAGTATATTCACGTTTAACACACAAAGTAGTCAGCCAGTGCCCATCATTCTTATCTGCAGGCATATTGCGCTTACTGGTATTTTATTAGAAAGCCAAACACACACATGCAAACTAGTCACGCAGCTCCAGTGCAAAGCTTTTGCTTTCTATCTCCCTGGCTACTCTCAAGGATCCAAATAGCTTCCTGGAGCTATATATTTCACAAACCTCCTCTCCCCTCCTTAGGTGCCCCCTTTCTCTGGGGCGGCTGGGCAGCCCGATCCTATGCCTGCCTGCAAGGAGACCTCCTTGAAGGGCACAGGACAGAGCATCAGAGCTGCTGGTCCCAAGTGTGAGCCATTGACCCGCACAGGAGGCAGCAGTTTGGAAGAGTCAGTGGCCTGAGAGCAGCAGCTCCCCAGGTCAGGGTCAGGGCTGGGAGCCAGCCAGAGCAAAGCTCCCTACTGGGGTGGTTGTGAAAGCACTGCCTTGGGCCTGCAAGTGAGTGTTTCCTTTTGCTTAGGAGGCTGCTTGATGCCATGCTGATGCTCATTAACAAGTGACAACAGCAGTCCTGGCTCCTTGGCAAACAGCACGCTGCCCGAAGGGCTAATGACGCCAAAGGCACTCCTGGAAGCAGCAGCCTCTCTGCGGGGCGCTGGCACGGCCGTGCCAGTGGGGCTCAGGCAGCTGCGGCGAGCAGCGCCACTCCCTCCAGTTCATCACTCCTCTTCCACGGATCTCCTGACGGTGGGACTGGACCTTGATCGCTGCATCCAGCCCTCTGATCTGGTCTAAGGTATCAGAGAAGCAGATTCACAAACAAACAGGCATTCCCTTTTCCTTCTCCCACGACAGCATTTGCAGCCAGGGCTGGAGAAGAGCTGTCTGCTGCCTACCCTTAAGAGCTGGCCATGCCCCCTCCCAGCTTCCCAATTCTCCTGGCTGCAGGGTTTAGGTTTGCTCCCTGGAGGTGTGCACCTGCCTCTGGTCAGACTATCTGATGACCATCAGCTGTGGGGGGGTGGGAAATGCACAAAACAAAATGAAAAAAAAAAGAAGGGAAAATATTTGCAAAGTGGGAGATTTGAGGAATATAAAAGGCAACAGGCTGAACAAAGGTCCAAGTCTGTGCAGAAGACAGGCACTCCCTGAATAACAAACAGTGCCGTTTAGTTACTATAGTAACTCAAGAAACACAATGAAAACAGCCACATTCCCTAATGATGAATGGGCCCTGGCTCTGAAACACTGAAATAAAGATGCTGGAGATGCCTGCCTGGCCCAGCACACCTTCCCCGAGCATCTTACCCGGTACTCCATGTCGTAGCTCGGCAAGATGATGCGGCCTTCCCTCCACTCCTCCCCTTGGTCCTCCGTGATGACCCACAGCGCCTTGTGTTCCTGGCTGGCTTCCCGCCAGACCCGCAGCATCACCCCATTGCTGCCCCATGCCTGGTACTGGAAGACCATGCAGACAGCACTCCGGGGCAGATAGATGGCAGGGCTGATGAGCCGGGCTCGCTGGCCTTCCCTCCTTCTGCTGCTCTGCAGCTGCAGGTAATTCTTGCTGTCTGTTCAAAGAGGAAAACACCATTATATTATTTCCTGCAGCCATTTGCAACAGGTGTCTCACCTCCTGCCAGGTGACTTTGGCAGTGATGGGCAGGCTCTCACACCCGTGCGTGCAGGATTGGGGTCTCACACCAGCAGCCTCCGTGTGCAGCCCTGTGCAGCCTGGGCAGGGCATTGAGGAGCACACTTCCCTCACCAGCCACTACCGTCTGGTGGGAGACTGACAGCAAAACCAGAAAGCAGTAAGCCTAAGATCAATATAATTAAGAGAAGTTAAAGAGCAGTTATTGTCAGAAGAAGCAACATCATGATAATGACATTGCAGGGGGGGAGTTTGCGTTTATTCTGCTGGGAGCTTGCTCACTGAACAAGCCTGAGGTGGGTTTTTCTAACCAGCAGTGCTGAAAACTCATCTTGGGATGGGGATCTCAAGCTGTGTTCATCCTGCCTCTTTTCATCCCCGGCGGTAAATACTCCACAATCAGGGTCTAGTTGACAATTTTGTTTCGAGCATACGCACGACAAAATGAAAGCCTGGCTCTCAGTTTTTCTGTAATGCAGCAAAATAGCCCTGAAAGCACAGCACAGAGGAAGGACGCAGCAAAACAGCCCCTAAACCACAGCACAGAGGAAGGACATGGTCTCAGTGAGTGAAGTATGCACAGGTGACAACTGGGTAGCTACAAACTTGAAGGTAGCTGAAATACATAGGGCAGGGGATTCACTTGCTTTAATATTACATTTTAAATTGTGCCATGCTTTTTGTCAATCCTCAGGGAGATTTGGTATGTTTGATATCCCAGGAGAAGTTCAAGGCTGAGACTCGAATTGGAGATACTTGATCTGAATACCAATAGCAGCAAAAGCCCATGCATACAAATCCCTGGGCATGGCTGATTTGGTCTGGAATCAGTGGTTTCCAGCCCTCTCTGATGAGAAGCCTCCTCAAGGAGTTCCCCATTTGCAGCTTGGATGCCTGAAGTCCCTTAGCAGAGACTGAAAGCCAAGTGCGTAGCTGATCTGATCCTTACCCCTCCCACCATGACCAACGGCAGGACAGTCCCTTGGGTTGCTCCGACTGCAGTGCCTGCAGTACAAGGTGACACAGACAAGGCCAATGACAGATATTTGCTGTACTTCGCGTTTCACTCAACGGAGGGATGAACAAGCTTGCTCTTGCTACACAGTGGGCAAGTGTCACTGGTGCTTCATGACAGCACGTGCAAGCCCTCCTGCAGCCCAGTGGGGTTCTCTCTGCCCCAGGACCACACCGAAGCATCTGTTGCTTCCTTTCCCCATGTCCTAGCCTGCTGCGCTGGATGGGCAAAGCTCTGAGCAGCAGCCTGCCTCCTGCTTGCCCTCCTCCCTCTGCGGCATCAGTGCCCACAGCAATGGCAGAAGAGTGGCATCTGCACTGAGGATGTTTGCAAAATGCACCCGGAACACCTCCAAAACTTAAACCAGAGAGACCTGAACTTAGAGCCCAGCTCCTGAGCATCAAAAGACAGGTCCTACCCAGAAAAACAGCAGCTGACCTCACTGCTGCACAGCAATGCGGTGACATCCCAGCCCAAGCAACACGTATCCACGTATCAGTGGTTACGCAGCCACTGGCCCTGCCTCGGGTTTGTCACTGCCAGAGAGCTGGGCTGAAACCAGCCACCGTGAGCTACACAGATTTCTAAAATAAATTTAGGACAAGACAGCAGAAAGATTTGCCATGACTCTACTCCTGGGACGTATGATCAAAATACTGCAAAAGCGTATCCACTCCATATGAACTTTCACTGATTTTGCTGCGTGAAGGACAAATCTGTCCCTGACCGGCCACATAAAGAAAGAGCAACATTTCCCAGCAATATTTTCCAGCACCTATGAAATGTACTTGGGCCACTTGGCACTTTATGCCAACAAACAGTAGCAGAAAAAAAGATGAAAGCATGTTTGCCCACTGCTGCTTGAGTGAATCACTTAAAAAAGTACCATGCCGTTCTCTAATGGAGGAGTGTTCTTGTGATTTATCTTGGAGTGGTAGTAGTGGAGTAGGAGATGTGGGAGATAAACAAGTGGAGGAAGAAAAAAGAACAAGCTGTACTCCAGGCCTAAGGAGCAATAAGGCATAATAAGTCATCAAGGTCTCCTGAATTAAAATCCTCTTTTTGTAATTCACTACGAGCCTCTTCAAAGAAAAAAGCAACAGCAACAAGAAAAAAGCAGCAATAATAAACAAGGTGGAAGAGCAAATCAGACTATGATCATACAATTATCTCACAGCTGAAATGGTCTCACAGGCAAATCCTTAGTAAAAGCACCAGCCGGGTTCAAGAAGGATCAAATCCAGGTCCTCAAAGTTCAGGACCGATCTTTGGTGCCAGTATCTAGGCAGCCTGATTGAGTGCAGGGATGCGAGCTGCCCTTGGATCCACCCAAAGCCCGCAGCTGACTGCAGGGGACTATGTCAGCTGTGCAGCTGGACAACCCCCCCATGATCTGCACCCCTCACTGGGAGGTACCCTTGCTACCTCCGCCGCTTCAGCAACAGAGCCCGTGTGCCTCTGAGTCACATCCCTCTCACCAGGGATGACACCAACCTCCGATTTGTTCCCATTCCTATCACGCTGTGAAATCAAAAAAACTCCTGAACTGCAGCCGAACTGAATGACCCCCTCAACCACACAGGCTCTTTCAGAGCTGTGGGAGCCCTCCCAGACCTCCCAAACCAATCTTCTGTGCTCTCTGCCTGGAGGTTGCTGGGGCCCACAGAGCTCCCCAGGTGATCCCAAGGGCTGCAGGAGGCTCAGTCTTTGGGTGATGAACCCAGCTGCTCTCCAGCAAGCGGCAGTGGGTTTGGGTACCAAGCGCTCCTGCTACTGGTAACAGGAGCTTCTGGAATGGAGAGCAGAGTGCAAGCAGACACAACTTTCTGTGTCATTTGAAGATGAAATGGCTGGATCACGCTAATGGCTAGTTGGATCTTCTGAAAAGCCCCGCGAATTTGCTGAGATTGACTGAACAAGGGCACTGTGGAGCTAATTGTTGGAACAGCATGCGGGAGCCCGGTGGTTCCAGTAGTCGCTCTGTTTGATACAGTAAATGGAAGCCTTTGGCACAGAAAGCACCTGAAAGGCTGATTTCCCCTGCTAAAACACTTGAAGGGAGCCTTGCAACGATGAGCTGATCAATTCTTCCAGGATCAGAAATGCATTTTAATCTCTTTCCCAGAACTTTGCTTTGCAGCCTCTATTCCAGCTAGCACGGCAGCTACATCCCCCACTGAACTGGCACTGGCAGTTCAAAGCACCGGCTCAAAAAAGGCAGGACAAACCTGCTCAGGCATTTTAACCTACCACTGTTTTTGCAACCGATGCTACGGCATAAATCTCATGGAAGATTTATGGGATCATCTGGATGTAGGGGAGCCAGAGGAGCGTGAGCACGCAACCATCCCCAGCCAGACGATGGCAGAATCACTTGTATGTGCACGGCAGTGAGTCCCGGATAAATCACCAGCCGGGGCCTGCAAACAAACCATCTGGCCAACATGGTTTCCTCTTGGCACGCCTGTCCCCTCCTGCTAGCAAGCCATCTGAGAGGACATTAGGGGCAGCGGGGGATGAAGCCTCGCAGTTCGGGTCAGACTGCAAGCATGAGCCACGGCAGCCACCTCCTCTGCAAGGTCAGCCTGCCTGTGCTTGGGTCCTGCATGTCTCACCCCCTCTCCCAAGAAAAGCACCTTCCCTCATTGGTCTCAGCAGCACATCTGGAGGTTTTCCAGCAAAACATGTCGGGCAGGATGCACACAAGCAATTACTGAGATTTCAGATTCCCCCCTGCACTTCCCCTTCACTGAATATCACTGAGTTACAGCTGCTGCTCCTATGGAGGACCCACGCTGAACTGCCTTCACTTACAACCCGCCAAAGGTCACCGCACTCTTCTTCATGGCAGGGCCTGTTTCACAATGTGTTTTAGCAGCAGCCGCCTCTTGTCTGCCAAATCCCATAGGGGACATCTCTGCTCTGGGCCCTGCCCACTGCCTGCACAGCCCCAAATGCCACCCCGACTGTGCCGTGCCAGGGCTGGGGGACGTCCCAGCGGGGCCAGATCCTGCCGTCTTTCTGGGGCACGTGAGCTGAAGGCTGCATCAGCCCTTGCCTTTCCCGGGGAGTGGATCAGCTCAGATCCCCTCATGACTGCAGGGTGCTCTGGTAGCAGGGGGATGGCAGCTGCATGAATATGCAGATTGAAATTTGATAGTTATTATATTTTTAATTTTTTTGGCAAATCATGCAAATTCACCTCAAAAGGCTGCTGCCGTAATTTCAGTGACAGGCCTCTCCTCAATGACAGACTTTCATTTATGAAGGGAAATCAATCCTCCGTAAAACTAATATTTATATTAACTAGATCACTGCATCTGCTGGAAAATCCCCTCAATTTTGATTATGTGTTAATTAGCCTGCCAAGTCCTTGCCATTTCAGTCTCTAAATCAGTCTGTGAAAAGGCATAAAACCCCACACCTGCCCAGAACCAGGCCCTCTGCCTGCTCTCCAGAGCCTTTCTAATGGACGGGCCATTACATCTTCTCTCTTAATTAAGCCTCACATCCTCAACAGCGTGGCGCAATTGTGAGTCCCACTGCCTCCCCCCGGGAGCGCAGCGAGGGCACGGTGTCCCTGACAAACCAAATGCCAATTAAAGCCTGACATTTATGCTAAGTGAGCTGCTTGCCACCGCGCCACATCCACCGCCAGCCTGGCAGGCACCCTGCATGCCCCTACATGAAAGGGTGTGTGCAGACCCACCCACGGCCGACGTTTGTGCATGAACAATTAAAGACACAACCGAGCCGGTGCTTCCACAGGCTGCACATTGCAGCTTGCTCGCGTGAACGCGTGCTTTCCCGAATCGGGCTCTGTGACTCACAGGCTGCTAAGTCACTGCTGCGAAACAACGGAGTGATGCACGCACTAAGATTTGAGAGACGGTGTCTTGCTTTCCAGAGAGCATTCCAGCCTGGTTTTATAGGCAGTGTATGTCACTGGTGTTTGGGTCCAAAACGTGACTAAGGACTCAGACAGGCAAAGAAACCTGTGAGCCCCACAGGAATGGTTTCTTCTCTGCCTCCAGCCCATGCCAAGTGAGTGGGAGCTTTGCTGGCAATGCAGGGACAGACCATGGCAATGACCCTTCTCTCATGAAAGACAGTACGGGCACAAGGACGGCCACAGCCTGGCTCTAGCCTGTGGCCAGGGCACTCACACAGCCCAGCCGATGCTCAGCAAACCTCCTGTGATCTGGGTGCTGGGGCATCCCAGCTCCCCCATGCTGTGGGCAGGCAAGGACAAATGACTTTTTAGAGTTTTCTGTCCTGACTGTGCAAAAGAGGGTCAGGAGAGCCACGTACAGCTTTGCTGAGAGGCAAACTGCACCACACATGGGGGCAATGGGGAGAAACAGAGCCAGGTATGTGGTCTCCTTCCCACAGTGTGCAGCTGCTCACTCATTGCACAGAAGTGCTTGACTTTCACACCGCCCCACATGCAAAACTCCCTCCTACTTCAAAAGGGGTGGGATTGACCCTAGAGGTCAAAATGTGTCCCCAAGGCACAAGCCCTGAGAGTAAGCCTCATGAGAGTAAGTGCAGACCAGCACTGCTCCATTAACACCACAAAAAAATTTCTGCTGGTTTGGACAGAGTAGGATCAAGGCCTTCAGGCAGAAGTTCTCATGGATTGCAGGGAAAATACAAAACTTTCCCTTTTAAAGATCCCATGGGAAAAACACAGGAATGGTAAAGGATCACCATCAGCTTAAAAACAGCTCAACATTTGTTTTCCTTAAAAAATAAGCTCTTACGAAACTTCAGAGCACTACAAACATTCCTCTGCTGGAAATGCTTTGAAACAAATAAACCTTTCCCTGCAGCGCCTGCAACCCAAATGAGCAGCATTCTTGACCCTCAAAGCCAGCGAGGCCATGGCCCACAACAGAAGCTCTCGGTGGGTTTTTGCAGCCCAGCCCAAGAGCTATGTGGTCAGGAGAGCTGCAAGGTTAAAATCGCTTCCTCTGCTGCATGCATGTACAGCTGCCAACATGCAAACAATACAGGGTTCACAATGCTGCCAGGGCTCTGATCTGGATGCCATGGTCACTCGAATGAGAAGCAGCAGGAGACAGAGGTGCAGACCCCACAGTGCTCTTCTAGGACCACAAGGTATTTACTTAATGACTGCAAGAAAAGGGGAGGGGGAAAAAATGGGCAAACCACACCAATACCAGCTTTTCAGTGCTGGCTTATTAGCATAGCATCACTGAGAGCAATGCAACCACACCTACCAGCTAAGGATATGACCCAGGATCTTTATACCCTTCAGGATCAAGACCCTGGCGAAATTCAAAGATGGTGAAGCGTTAAGGTGCCCAACTTACCAACCGAGATTTATTTTCAGGTCTTAAGACATCTATCTTGACACCAATGACACATTGCTATTGCATGCAGCAGGAGGGGGGATGAAACCTCATTCATTGAAACTTGAACTTGTTGCTCCTTGAAGCTTGCTCGGTGCAGCTAAGGGGAATCTTTCTACAGATGAGAAGCATCTGAAAATCCATAGAGGGAAAAATCCTGGCAATCTCTTGTGGGGGCATGGAAAAGGGAGCAACAGTATTTTCTAGGCTTGCAAAGGGCAGGGTAACAGCTGGAACCATGCTGGGTTTCTGCTGAGTTGGGTACTTTGGGTCCACTTTCACCAACGGGGTCCCCAGACGTGTAATGGGAGCCTCCAAGAGAGGACGTGGAGTTAATCCATGGTGCGAAGAGCCCAAGGAACACAGGGCTAAAAAAAGAAATGCAGAGCTGCCTGAAAGAGTATCTTGGAAATAAAAATAGTGGAATGAGAGCAGTGGGTGTCTTGTCAGTCTCGAGAAGTTCTCTGCGCCAAAGATGAGGAGGAATTGCATGCAGCGCATAAAATGAAATTGGGAGATATCTGAGGAATTCAGGCCTCTCAGCAGACTTTTCTAATCAAGTGCCTCACAGAGGATATTTCACCATGGTCATTTCCTTCCCCCTCTCTCTCATGCAGACTGAGCCAGGGCTCCTCCTTTCATTATTTTTTTTTTTCCCTCTTAATTTTGATTTTTGTTTTGCCATTTTCAGAAGAAATAGAAAAACATCCCACATGGCTCTTAAAGGCACAGCACATTTCCTTGCTACTGTGGAGCAGCCACGGCCTCTAGCCCTGGCCAGCACCTTTAAATCAGAGTAAATTGGGCTCCAGCGGCTTTGAGTTCCCGTTAGCTTTTGCCCTGCCCCTAAACCAAGCACAGCTGCTCTCCTTCACCCAACTGCTCACCCCAGGGTGGGGAATTCACAAGAAAAGACCACCCCGAACAAGGGCTTTTCATTCCTTGCTCCCTGGAGTCTGAGGATGAATTTTCTAAGTAGAAACAAAGTGCTGGAGGGAGTGCAAGGGAAAGGCAAGGGAAGAATGGGGGAGTGTGAACCAAACAATGCTTCAATTCTGTCCCCGCCGAGGGGCTGGCGTAGCCTCTTTTTCATGTTTCTCGAGTTGCTTTTAAAAGCTGTGTGGGGAGGAAAAAAGCAAATAGTTGTTTCCTTTTGTGTCATGTCTTCTTAATTTCTAAGAGCAGGACCAAAGCGAGTCGTGGCAGCGGCGCCTTTGCATGTCGGCCCCTCCGCAGTCCTGCGGGCTGCCAGGAGGGTGCATCCCTGCCTGACCCAGCCAGGAGGCTGATCCCATGGCAGCACCAACAATCATCCCTCAGCCTGTGCCTGGTGTCTGCTCTTGACTTCCTCCACCACCATGGGCAAGTCACTTAAGCCTCCTGGAGCTGCTACCTCCTCCTCTTCCTCTGCCCATCCAGCCTGTGACTTGCCCAGCAGGACCTGAGCGCCTGCCTGCACCTCCTTGGTGCTTCAGTGCCTGGCTCAACACAGCACTGTAAGGGAGAGCTCTCCACGCTGGCACAAAACCAGATCACTGAACCCAGTAGGAAAATGCTGTCCTGGCTGCAGCGATAAGGTTTTGCGATTCATAACTAACTAAGAAAGAGAAGAAAGGGTAGAAGAAGGGTAAAAGCCAGAACTGCGTGCTGAGCTGTCTGAGGCAGCACCAGCCTCTCCCAGGCTGTGCACGCGCACACACACGCGTGCGCGCATACAGCAGAGTCTTCTAAGAAACTATGGCCAACTAATTGTAGGGAGACTCGGGGGAGAGGAAATGAAATGAAAAATTGAGTCTGAGTTATAAAAATAAGTAATTTTTATCCTACTTGCAGGAGGCTTATATTAATTAAACATTATTACAGTGAATGAGATGGGGAGGGTTATTAAGTCTGGGGCTGGCTGTAAGTGTTCTCTCCTGTTGCCTGAGGCTCCACTGAGCTCCAGATATTAATCTTCTAAAGCACTCAAATGCTGAAGAGATAAACACTTGAAATATGAAAATGTTTTTCTCCATAGCAGACACTGTGACCCTATGTCACGCCAAAGAATTTGTCAGATGTCCATATAGGCTGCACTTACAGCATTACCATGTCTCTTAGAAAAATGCTGAGCACCTCAGGAGCTGAAGAGAGAAATGATGTGTGCATTTGTGTGGGGGTGATTTGTGTGTGGAGATGTAGCAGATTCTCCTCTTCCCATATGTTTCTGGAATACATATTTTCCTCTTTAGCACTGCCTACCAGGTGTTGGCTGCACGGCTTTCCAACTGGCTGGCGGCACTGCCAATCTGGCCAGCGCCTCTGCCAGGTGGCTAACAGGTTCGCCTGAATGTTTGCATCTCGAGACTCAACCTTACTGGGGGGGAGGGCAGGGAGGAGCCCACAGCATGCACAGCTCCCTGGGCACATGGCATGCAGACACAGGAGTCACCAGGCATCAGGGCAGAGCTGAAGACAGGTAAGATCAGCCAGCTCTCCCTAGAGAAGCTTCATAAGCGATGACTGATAGTGAAGAGAAGTGATGCTACGGTGACACAGTCTACTGTTAGAAGGAAATTGGCAAATGTTCTTCGTGCCACCCGTGCCACAAAGTCAATGAGGGTATGGAAAGGGCACTAGTCCCGGGGTGAGTTCCAAGATGTGAAGCTTAAGAACTTGGATCTATCAACCACGCTGCCAGAGGCAGGCTCCCTTCCAACCCATGCCGTCACATTTCAGTGAGGTCCTCCATAAATTAGGCTCTGCCACGCTCATGCAAATCTTCTGCTTCCAAAGCACAGAAGAGAAAAAGAGCAAAAGTCAAACAGCAAGAAGCTGGCATATTTCAGCATTCTCAGGGCTTAGCTCATCCTTCACTTGGAGGAGGCTGAAATCCAGCCTGTGCAAGCTCAAAGTGCAGAATAGCTGAAGACTATAGGCAATCCAAGCAACATATGGGAGGAAGAAATGCATCTCTAACAAAAGAGGAAATGCATTCTGGGGAAAAAGCATCGGGTCCTACAGAGGACATTTGGACGAGGATGTGGAACAAAGCCCAGGCTAACCTTCACAGTCACAGGGAATTCAAAGCCCAGCATCTGATTCAAGAGTATAGTTAGTATAATTCAGTGCTAGCGGTCACAGTCCTATAAATAAGTCATGAACCATACAGCAAAGCATCTAAAAGCTTCCACAAAAGAAAATGTTTAGCTCTGCACAGCCTTCACAACTCCTGATAGCCATGCAATAACCAGTCATGCTGTTCATACAGAGAAAGCCCCACCAGCTCCCCCTTCCCTGTTTTGGTATGGTATTAACCATCTTACCAGGCACAGTCTCAGGGCTTGGTTCAGAGTTGCCAATCCAGGTGCTTGTAGGCTGAAAAGACCACGTATAACCTGTTGCCAAGTCATGTGACCAACCACAGAGGTCCTCAGGGAGATCAAAGTTGCAGTTGAAATTCGCAGGGAGGTGGAAATCTTATAAAAAGAAAGAGAAGCAAAATAAAGTTGGATTAAAAAATGACCTACCCATAAAGGGTTGCTGTTAAAAAACAACCCAAAACTAAAATAGCTGGCAAGCCATAAATACTAAAGAAAGCATGAAATCTCACTAATGCTGATGCTTTTAACCTATCTCACATTTCGTCAGCTCCAGGGATCAGCCTTAAGTTCTGCATCATCAAAACGCTCACACCATGTCCTGCGGCTAATCCACCAAACTAAGCAAATATAAAAGCAAGTACCAAATGCTTCCAGACTCTAATCAGCACCTTCTCTTCATCCCCTAGAGCGGTCAAATATTAAATGCCTTCTTAAATGTCAGGGAAGATCGCTTCCTGAGTGCCCTGTGCTCATCAGTTCCTGCTCTGGCTCCAAAAGGAGAATCTCAAGTGCTCCAGAAACCCAGCTCCTGAGTGACAGATCTAGCCACTTGCACCAGACGGGAGCTGTCTGTCAACATGGCGAGCTGTCACTCACTGCTTCCTACCTTCTCGTGGAAATGCTACCAGGGGAAATGTGGGGCCACCATGAGCTCAAGCTTTTGGATTCTGAGTGAAAGGAGCCAGCCTCTATTTCTAGCTCCACTATGGACTCATCACATGGTCTTTGGGCGAGTCATTTAACTTTTCATCTGTGAAACAGGAGCAGAGCTAATTCCCCTGTGTCAACAGCTTTAAAAGCTCTGGAGAGCCTTCCTGCAGAGACAGCTTTGTGGGCAGGGGGACACATGCCAGGGGCTGCATGTAGCAGCAAGGCAGGTGCTGGCTCTTTCGGTGAGGGAAGCAGCCATAAGGCATGGAGACTGCAGAAAAGAGACTGAGACCATCCCAAGCACTCAGCAGACACGCACGTCAGAGCCCAATTATAGGTCGGGTTTTTCCTGAGTGAAGAGGAAGTTTTAAATCACAGCGCTCACAAAGTGAGTGATAGCCAGAAGGAGGTGAGTGACTCAAGTGATAGGCATCAGGGGAACTTTGCTGCGAGGGGCAGAGGGCTTTCTTTACATGCCCCCACTTAGAAATAAAACAATGCAGATCATGGATCCTTTTATTCCACTCTAATCTCATACCCTAGAGAGCAGCATTGTTTCTGTTTGGCTGCCATAAATCTGATTGTCCAGAGAAACACACTCATTGTTTATGGAGTATGAGAATGAGAATTGTTGCTAAATCTGAGGGAAGCTGACGGGGAGGCTGGTTCCATGCTCCATGGCATATTCTGCTTGCTCTCTTGGTCTGGACTGCACCCAGGAATCGTGTTGTTGCAGAGACTATTACTGGCCTGAATTTCCTCTCGGCAGCTTCCCAAGTGCCTCAATAGTAGCAGGGTTGCACAGGCTTATCACTGAGGCAAAGCAGTGAGAATCAGGCCCTTTGAGCTACTTCTACAACTTGCATTTCCAGAACTGAACTACAGCAGAATCCCAATGGGAGGTGTGAAAAAGCCAATTAATATTCTTTCTTTAAATTTATTTATTTTAAAACCCATTAATTTTTTCTCTGGGACTGGAAGCTGAAGTCACAGAAGTCCTAGGAGCTATCTCAGGGGATAGCCTTTCCTCATGAGATTTCTCAGTGAAGTCCTCGTGTAAATGCCCCAGCCCCAGTGCTGAGGCCCAGGCTCTGCTGTCATGCCCAGGGGCGTGCACCTACTGCACGCTACACTGTACAACTAACCCTGCACAGATCTGCCATGCCGTCTCCCCTTAGTCTGGACATTTCACAAGCTTTAGGTGCTCACAACCCCCTTGCAAGGAGCAGAAGTATATGATGTCTGCTTTTGCAGGTAGGGATCTGAGGCAGAGAAGATAGGTCACCCCCAGCACTGGCTCTTAACAAGCACAGCATGAGTCTAAACTAACATTTGGCCTCTTCTATAGCCAGAAGAGGCAGGCAAGTGTGACAGATACCAAACCATTCCCTGTACACCTGACAGTCATCTAAGACTGGGGGATCAAACTCTCGTCTGGAGTTGGTTTTCCCCTTTCTCTCCTGCACAAGAAGCCCAGACTGTCCTCCTAAGTTTTAGGCAACTGATATTAGGGAAGATAATCCTTAACAGATAGGTGTTCAGGACACCAACCTTCTCTACATATTGTCATTTACTCCCACAGTTGTGACCTGTACGAAAGGAGCCCTGCATACCAGGTGGTCTGAATCTCTTCCCTGAATCACCTTCTGAATTTATGACACCCAGCCAAGGGGATCTGGAACGGAGGTCGCTCTAAACAGGGCACTAAGTGAGTTTCTTCAGGTCATGTAAGGCAGCCAGGATAGCAGCTCTTCAAGTCTCGTACCCTAGGGACTGAATTAGCTGCTATCTCTTGCTCTAGCATCCTTCCTTGATATAACTTATCAGATTTTGGCAGGTTTTGGGTTGGTGTTTTTTTTTTTTTTAATCTTGGCCTATCGCTAATAATATTACTCTAAGCTTTCCAGGAATCAGCCCCGTGTATAGGAGCTAATGGGAAGATAAGCATATTTGCTTAGCTCTTAACCCATCATTTATTGAGATAGAGATGTGCTGGTCTGATACATACCCTCCTCTTCTCCACAGCTATCACCACACTCGGTTGTGTCTTCATCAGTTGGGTATGGGGTGGTGGTCTCTTCGCTCTTCAAAGTGGGCACCAGCGTCTCTGCAGTAGGCTTTACATCTGGAAAAAATGGAGTAGAGGTGCTATTTGCAATAGACAGTACAAAAAGTCCAGGTAGGAGAAAACAAAGCAAAAAATCTTTTTCTCATGTTCTTGTAATGGCAGGAAGAGATAGAACAAGAATACCATGAAATTTCCATGTGCTACAAATGTCAGCATGGTTTGAACTTCAAGTGAACTGGCTGTTTCCATATGGGAGTTCCTTTGATTTAGAGTTCCCAGTGGACAAGACTCTCCTCTAGACATACACGCCACTTTTTCTCTTAATTTTTTAATCTACACTGATGTTGGCAATCCGCTTAGCTGTCATTACTGGCTAAGAGAGATCACAGGCAGAACGTCTTTTTCGTTCAGAAAGGCATATGACACGTTAAAAAAACACACACAACATTCCCACCAATTGTGCCAATTTATAAAACAAGTCACTCAAACCCACAAATGACGTAACCGCAAACGGACACAGAGGATCCCCCAGCGCGCTCTGGCTTGCTGCAGAAAGCATCTGGTTTCACACTCCAGGCTCCCAACTATGCTTTCAAAGGTTCTCTGTCCAATTTCCCTCTCTCCAACATGGCCCGTGTGAAACAACCTCCAAGCAGGTGTCAGGGGAAATTTAAGCAAGAAAGGGAAGGATATTAAGATCAACAGTAAACGACATTAGGTTCCAGCAGTCTCTCCTTTTACGGGTGCATTAACTGGAGAGTACAGCAGGCTTGATTCTTTCCACTTTTAAAGAGAGGCTGCTTTGCTCAGTTATGTGTGATTGTGTTTCTTTGTTGGCGCCCTTCAGGATATCATTTAATAAAGCCAGAAGCAGGAGGAAATGGCTAAATACATTGAATATTTTCCATAGGCTCCTTTCTGCCCTTTTATTTCCCTGTTATTAAACATGTTGCACATAAACTCTCAGGGTGTTTTTACTTTTTTTTTTTCCAGTGGCTGTCTTTTGTTCAGGATAAAATACCAAATAACCTCAAAGTCTTTTAATTTGTAAGTTCGAATTTGTTACAACCCCATAAAACTCCAAATGCAACCAAGAAGCAAATTGCAAGCAGCCAGGCACAGAAAAACGTCATAAAAAAGAAAAGAAAAAAAAGCAGCAGGTGAAGGCAACATATCAAAAGCTGCAGGTTATTTAGAGCTGGTACATTTTTTTTGGTTGTTGTTCTTGTATATTGAGATTTATAGCTGAAATGTGACAATGTGGAAGGACCTTGGAAGCCAAGTTCCATACGGGGGACAGATGCTGAGCGAATGTAAATCAACAGTGTTGCATTGCCCTGGACAAGGCGCAGAAATATATCTTGAAAAATCAGTTACCATGGCAGAGCTGCAACACGATGGTTACAAGAGATAATGAAAATAGCAGGGAGGACAACATGATGTGTGAAATGGAAAGTGAAAAAGAGAGGTCTTGCTTGCTCGCTTTCTCTCTCCCTGGCCCAGCAAGTGTCTGTGCAACTGGTGGTAACTACTGATCAAAATGCAAAGTCACTCAGCAATTGAAACCAGATGTTTGGAACTTCAAAGGAGAGAAAACCAGCTGCAAGTGAACATTCATCAATCTCCACTCTTCAGAGAAAAAATTTTGGCAGGTCTTTGAGAGAAGCCAATTGCTGACTGCCTGCTTCCCAATTTTTGAGTTACTAGCCAACTAGAGTTTGTGAACCCAGTTGCTGTTAAGTTACCTGTTTGACTCAGTAATTAAGATGCTCGTTGCTGATAAGAAATAGAAACAGCTGGGCAGGGTACACACAGGCTTAGGCCCTCGCTTGAAAATATTTTCAATCAGCTTGTTTTAATCCATCTCTTAATCTTGTTTCCAAGCAAGTGCAATTGCCTGGGTTTTCACAGCCAGTTCTGTAATGTGCCTGGGTCCTCCCAGCAAAGGAGGGCTGTATCTTGGCGTTGTCAGGGACTGCTGCATGTAGCCAGCCTGGATTTAACATGCAGATAATGCCATGGGCTATCTCTGCTCTCCAGGTTGCATCAGGGATATAAATGCTTTTTATAACATGGTGAATCCACAAGATTACAAGCCCTGCTCTGATTACAAAGCTGAATGCCTGTAGATCAATAAAGCTACGAATATTTATGACTTGGCAGTTGAGTTTTAAACATTACAATGTGCAAATGATTAGACAGCCACACTGGGAAATGACCATAAAGCACCCTGCCTGGAAAAAAACATGGGCTGTTGCTGCTGATATTGAAACTGAGCACGGACATAGCTGTAAAAGAAACTTTGGGCCAAAACAGCACAAGAAGTTGAGGATGCCAAACCCCTCTTATGCTCTAATTTGGAGGAGTGCAATGGAAGGGCTGACATGTACATGGTTGGAGGTCTTGTGTGACCGCCTCCCTTTGCGGCAGTGATGCGGCGCTGTGATGCACCAGGCAGCAATGGTCTGCGGAAATCTGGCAGCTGGAGACTCACAGGAGCTGCAGGAAGCAGCGATGTGGGAGCTGCCCGACCACTCCTGCACGGAGCCTCAGCTCCCGCTGCTTGCATGAAAGCCACAGCGCCTGCTTCTCCTACAACATCCCAAAGATGTTGTAAGATTTAAATTAAGATTTAATCTTGATTTAAAGTTTAGATCATTTACAACAGATTCCCAGTCCAGGGGGAGATTTGCCATTGACTTCAAAGGTGACAAATGATCATTATTAATTGTGTGTACGTGTTTTGTGTGATTTGCTGTTAAGTGTTTGTAATGCATCTCACAGCACATCACAGGAGGAAAGGGTAGTAAAGACTCCATGAAAGGGTAGAAAAAAGCTCTGTGCCTTTTAAGCTTCCTAGAATGGGAATTCTTACAAGAAAATGCCTTCTACAGATGTGTTTATAAAATGAAAATCATACCTCTTTATCACTGACATCTGGACACCAGATTCAGATTTAAGCAGATTATTAAAAAATAAAATAGATTAAAAAAAGGGACAACTAGCCCTTGGCACTGAAAAGCTAGCATCAGACCCAATGAGCTGTTGGGGGAACTTTTGCCTTTTGGGGATGATTGTTCCATAGTTTCAATCACCATTGAGCCTCAGAGGCACAACCTCTACTGATTCCAGTGAGTGTGTTAGACAGTTTTCACCTCCATATTAAAACCAATGGTGGCTGCAAGGCACATTGCTTGTGAAAAACAGGTGGGCAAAAGTGAAAAAACTTCCCTGGTCTTAAGGATGTTGTAGAGACGTTGTAGAGTTAAATCACCAATCTTGTCTGCAAAAGGATTTCCACATGGGGTTCAATGAGAAGGGGACAGGTGTTTTTACAGCAAAGCCTTATTGTGGCAGCTCAGGATACCTGTATTGGTCACTGCACCCATCTTCTGCACCTCTGCTTCTCTTCCTACTTTTTCTGTTATCCATTTGGATTAAAAAGCCCAAATGTTATCTAACACAGACACTGGGAAAGCCTGCACAACATCCAGAAAAAAGATCTGAAAGAAGGGAGTTGGGAACAAATCCTGCATGGGGCTCTGTGTGAAAGCTTGGATTGGGGTCCAAACATTGCTGCTTATATCCTTCATCAAGGCCAATTCTTTTTAAGGTGGAAGTAAAAAGATGGGGTCAGGCCACACTGCAGGTCATGGCTGCAGTCTCCCTGCCACAGCATAGCCCTGAGGTGGAACAGCAGGGAGAGAAACTTGAACTTGATGATCTTAAAGGTCTTTTCCAACCTAAACGATTCTATGAAATAACCTTACACCTGCACCTTGCTGGTTTAGTGCCTGCTGTGGCCCCACTGGAGCCAGTGGGCAGAGGTGCAGGGGCTCCTACCTGTCCAGTTGCAGCCCAGCACCTCCAGGCGCATTCCTATTCCCGCTGGGGACCACCTCTCTGGGTGCACTCGGATGTACTGGGCAGGAACAGGGTCAAACCTCCGGACTTCAGGGATATCGTAGTGGATGTTGCCTTCAAAAACCTACAGAGAGAGAGAGAGAAAGAGAGAGAAAGCAAGTGATGCGTGCATCCCACATGCTCTCCACCAGACTTGATAATCTGGGTCTGGCGGGACAGCCAGAGTTTGAAATAGTTTAGCTGTCTTGACTCTGGGCCATTGAGTCCAGCTGAGCAGAACTTGGGCTGTTCCTCCTTAGTTTCAAGAGGACCAGACAGGCTGTTCCTAAGAAACTTGCACAATCTCTCTTGGCCTCTGCTTTATATCCAGGGGTCAGATTCTGATCAAAGCCATGCAGGGGAAGCCTGGGGAACATCCACTAACTTCACATATAAATAAGATCAATCTGTCCTTTGGCAAATAAAGAAGCTACTGCATGTTCTAGGATAGTGTAAACGCTCAGTTTTCCTCACAGTCCAAGTTCTGCTGCTTTTCAGCTTACGTGCATGAACTCACGTCTGTGTGGAATAAACAGAGGGCTATAGATAGCATCAGGCTTTCTAAGACTCATCTGTAGGATCAGGAAAATTTAAAACTTACCCAAATTCTCAGAAGCAGATGAGTTTGCATAAAAACAGAACAGGCAGTAGCAGAGAGTTCATTTATTCCTCAAGTCCCCTGCCACTCCCATACCACTAAGTAGAAAGATTATGGGGAACTCCAACAATATGAGAAAAACATGGGGAATTTCAGGGTCACACCAGTGAGGCAAAAGGGTCTTCAGATATAGCAAATTTCCCAAAGAGGAACTGTGATTCACCTTCCTTTTCCGGAGGTGCAAGCCACAACAGCATCTTTCCCCTTAAAATACGTAATGAGTTTGTGTCAAACATAATCAAACACACCATCTTGTGGGCTTTGACCTGCAGGAGCTGGGAGGACCAGAAGGTGATGTCCACATCCACAGACCTGGTCCATGATAAGAAATGAAGGGAAGTTGCCATCCCTGGGGCAAGGTGGAACCTACAGCCTCTAGTACAGCTTAGGAACAGGACCAGGGGACACAACCTGGGATTTCATGGTGAGAACCCAAACTCCCAAGGTCTCTGTGGGGAGAGACAGCCAATTCCCAAGACCGCATCAGGTAGACTGAAGATAGCCAAACATATCTTGTTTTGCAGCTGCTCCAGGCAGTGCCTACCTTGGCTTGCATTGTTTTAGGATCCTGGATGAAGTCCCAGTCCTTTCCATTCATGCTGTAGGCCACCTTAAACTTCTTCACGAAGGAGCGGGACTCAGTGGTGGTCACGCTGTCCCCTCCGCGAGCCCCCTGGATAATGACGCCTTTGATATTCTTCGGGATGCCAAGGTCCACCTGCAGCCACTCCTCCCCAGGCTGGGCTTGGGGGACGCGGGGAAACCAGCCCGAGCGGCTGCTCACCAGGCGGGCCATGCTGGGAGACCAGTCATAGCCTCTGATGGAAGAGGCTGAGATCTGTGAGTCAGGGATGAGGCCAGAAAGCATTCCCAGCAAGTTGGAGCAGGGTGAATCTGCAGGAAAGGAAAGGGCATGAACAGCCGGGGCGGGTGAAGGGAGCACTCCTGGTTTTCCCCACAGGTTTAGGCTCCGAGCACTAGACCAGCACCAGCACTGGGCACTTACCCTTTGCTTCTGGGGCCTGGGTGCCTGTCCCCCCAAGCACATCCCTTGGGATGGGAGCCCCCATGCTTCTCACAGTGCCATCATTCCCACCCCAACTGCAGCCGTGACAACTGCAGGGGACAGTGCCTGGAACAGGCTGCCGGGGGGACAGAGAGGAGGGCTGAGGGGAGGAGGGGACCCTCACCAGTGATGCGGCAGCCGTACAGCTCCAGCCTCAGGGCGATGCCTTTGTGCCAGCTCTGGGGACGGATGCGCACGAAGCGTGTGAGCACCGGGCTGTGGATCTTGTTGAGAACCACCTCCGTGGCATCCTCATTTGCCTGAAATGTCTGCAAGGGAGAGGGGGCATAAATACAGTTATGTCTTCTCTAGGCAGAAAGAAATAACCAGATCAGGAGTCGAAATAATCTCAGCAGGGAAAATCGAGGAGAGGCTTTCTGGGCAGGGCCAGCCTCCGGCCAGGGCAAGCACCCAGGGGCAGACAGGGAGAGGTGGGCCACTGGCAGGACAGCATGGTGGATGGACTCGCCCATCAGGCGGGAGACCCACGAGCTTGCTGCCCCGCTGCCTCTCATGGCAACCTGAGGCACCTCGGACTACCAGGCCACAGCTGCTTCAAGCTCACCCCCAAACCTAGAGCCACTCCAACGCAAAAGGACAGATGCCCCAAATGCTGTGTGAGATCTTGCCTACCCTCTGCGGGTAAACAGGCTGACATCCTAACACATCCTCGCACCGAGCTCCACTGGGAAACGTTGTGTGCGAGCAGCAGCGTGAGCAGGGAGGATGCTGCCTCTGCCTGGGGCGACAAGCCGCCGTCCCAGCCAGCCCCTCACCCCTGCCTCTCCAGCACACACGCAGCCTGCCACACCGAGACAGTTTTTCAGGAGAGTTTATGATCCGACATGATATGAAAAGCCTGCTGCCTTACCAGATGGCCATAATCAATAACTACCAGATGGACGTTAGATCCACCCCTCCTGCCCATTATTTTAATAGGCCGAACAAGGATTGGATAGTTGTGTTTCTGTTTCAGGCTGTGGAGCCGTAGTGGGGAAGAAAAGGGGGGGAAAGAGGAAATACCCAACCTGAAGGTAATTTTCAGCCCTTTCTCTGCCCCTAGCATAAAGCACTGAAGCTCACGGACTGAGGCTGCAGGCATTGCCCACTTTCCCTCCAAGCATGCAGGCTCTCGGGACAGGGCTAAGAGCATCCGCTGATCTCAGCCAGGAGCTGCATCCGCACTAAGACGTTGGCTGGGCTCTTCTTCAGGCTCCTACCATGCATATGCCATGCTAAGCACAGGAGCTCCCGCTAAGTTTATCTCACAGCGAAGCAGGAGAGTGTAATCTCTGGTACCGATCTTCTGTCGGAGGCAAGAGTCAAACAATTACATTGCAGATCCCTATGATCCAGGACAGAAAAAGGGGTGAGGCTGTATCCTGGCT
>NW_009259524.1:664365-684921 GCF_000687185.1 Egretta garzetta
GAGCGGTTAAGAAGCATTTTATAAGCCTCCCACTGCTCTAGGCCTGTAGACGGCACACGTTACTGCTCTTCTCCCAGGATCCAGGGTGCACAGAGGGTGCTCGCAGAGAGGGACAGCGGCCGTTTGCAGCACCACAACCAGCTCTGGGCTGCCCCTGTGCATTGCCGTCTGGCCCGGGACGGTGGCACGCCTGCCGGCGGGGGCGGTAGCCACCCCACAGAGGGCCTTGGTTGCAAATCTGGCTGGTAATTAGGATTTGGGGTTGATGTGAACTTGAGCAGAAATGCTAATCTGGAGAATATATATCATGCTGCTACCGTTTAGCAACACAGCATGGTTTATGTGTTTTTAATATCCTATTTTATCCTGTCTGACCCCACTTCCCATCCTTTTCCTTGCTCAGTAGACACCAAATACCCTTTTTTCCAGCAGGAGGGCTATAAGAAGAGTGGTGACTGTGAAACACTCTCCAGGCATGCGTGTGTGTATCTTGTAAACCTGTGGGAACACACACACACACACAGGCTGAAAGGATACATTTCCACACCACAGCAAAGCCTCCAGCTTTATGTCAACACAGAAGCTGACACACAACACCTTACCTCTGAACCTAACACCGGAGGACAGGAAATGTATATCTGAGCCCGTGCAACTATTTTAGCACGCAGAGCAGCACGTCAGGTCAGCCCCAAGGTCCCTCTGTCCCAGGGGCGGCTTCTGATGGTGGCCCCAGCAGATGCCCGGGGGCAGCAAGCCCAGGGGAGTCTTCTCCTGGCAACCTCTCTTCGCTTCCCACAATCAGCAGTTTGAAGACTCCATGAGCCAAAGGTTGCATATGGACCAGCATGTTTAACAGTCACTGACGAGGTTTGCTGCTCTTTTTGGTTTAACATATTTCCAGTTTTGTTCTTTTTTAGCTCACTTCACACATACGAGCATCAGGGGCCAGAATCCAAATTTACACCAGTGTAATTTGTTGCTGACTTCTGCAAAGTCAAGCTTGACAGAAAGCAGAACCAGGACTGAACCCAAAAACTTTATCACTAGCACATGCATTGCTGAAAGCATCTCTTACATGACCTTAGTCCCAACCACCTGCTTCCAAGGAGAGCAACCTCAATTCTGCTTTAGATTTGGGGCCCAGTAATTTCCTCAGACTAGATCCCATTCAACCAGCTACGTAACTCTAAATCACGGCCTTGATACTCCAGACCGCTAGTTTATGAAAGCAGAAACAGCACTTGGCCTCCAGCTCTAGTGTCAGACGCATTGGCAGGATCTGCCCCAGTGAACCTTATTTCTGAAAAGCCCCCAACTGATCGTAGCAAGTCAGTGCTTTGTGCCCCCTTCAGCATAACAGAAAGGGGCCATTTTCAGAGGGCAGGTGCCTAGTGCTGTTAGAGAAGTGGGGTCCTCCCATGTGCCTGGCCTTTCAGCTTCCTTCCCAAGTGGAAATGCACCATGAGCCTGCAGGTCCAGATGCAGCTGACCAGGGTCTGACCCTGAGCCTATGGTTTCCCTGCACTGAAAATGCTGACCCCAGAGCCTGAGCGCGCTGTGGAGAGAGTCCCATTGACTTGAACAGGCTCTGCATCCTGCCTCAAATTAGCACTCGTGGCATGGGAAGAACTAGCAGGAAAATGTGTGAAATTGGGAGCGCCAAGAAAGCAAAGATTTCTTCCCCCTTACCAAAATAGAATATTGCTATTCCTCCCATCCTATCTGCTTCCCATCCCACTCAGCACATATTTTGAGCCAAGTCTTCGAATGGTGTAAATCAACATATCACCATCGAAGTATAAGAAGTCACAGTAATTTACACCAGCAGAAAAAAAAATCTGGCTGTGATTTAGGGAGATAGATAGATACACACTCTGCAGAGAGCACACACGCGCATGCGCATGCACACGCACACGTGCTGAAGGGTGACGGAGCCAGAAGACGAATGGGAAAACCATTAACAAATTAAAAGCACCTTCCAAGAAGCAGTCAAGGGAACTCATTTTCACTGCTGCATCAAAAAGCTGCCCATCCCCTCCCCATATACTTTATATTTACTTCCGTTTTAGCCCAGTCGGCAGGTCTACATGTAAAATTAAATTGATAATCAATGAGAGCTGACCTGCTTAATTAATTTGCTGCAGAAAGCAAGTGGTGGGAGATGATGTCTAGGCTAGAGGAGGATTGGGCAAGTTTTCCATGTGCACGCACATGCAGGCTCCACACCAACACTTACAAGTCGTATTTCTGACACGTTGGAACCGCTGTGGGGTGATGGGGGGGATTTCTGAAGCTGCATTTGTTCCAGTGGGTATGGGAATTGTGCCAATGGCAGAGTTCGGAGTGATGGGAGTGAAGGACAGGGAGACAAAAAGCACCGTGAAGTCGAAGAGGCAGAGAGTCAGGGAGGGGGCAGGAGGTAATCTTTCTCTCGCTTTATTTATTGTGCTGCTTGGCCCCTGTGCAATTTCTTGGGGAGCTAAAGAAAGCATCTGGGAGAGGCAGAGGAGAAGGCCAAGGATGGCAGCAGCCCTGCCTTCATCCGTATGTATGTGTCTCCCTAGACCCACTAGATTTACTGCAGGATTATGTTACTCCCATGGAGACAGAGCCCTGGAACAGAGCATGGTAACAGGATTAAAGCTTCAGGATTGAGACAGAGAAGCATGAAGGAGAAAAGTAGGGGAGATTATTTTCTTGTCAGATAGGGAAGGCATAAAATGGGGCATGTTTGATGGTGGGAGGATTCTGGCTCGACTGGAGGGTGGATAGTTCTGGATTTATTAAATCCAGGAATAAGGAGGTAAAAGAAAAATGATACTTGGCAACATTCAACAAAGCACAGCTGTCTGGGCAAGGCACAGCATGCTGGGCTGGGCTTGCCAGCACCATGTCTTTGAGGGGCTGCACTCAGATCCGGGAGTCACCAGGGACACGAGGAGTGGCACTCTGTTAGCCTGCAAAGAAGATATCAGGCCCAGAAGTACAAAGCTGCAGCCTTGCTAGGAAAGCCAGGGCTGTAATTCTCCCCTGGTACTGCACCAAGGGTGAATGCACAGGGCTGCCTTTCCCAAAGCCTGATGTCTTTGTCCTGACTGTGAAAGCAGCAGAAGCAGGCTGGGATCTGGGGATGCTTCTGGGCAAACTCTCTGGGCCATGATGTCTGTGCAGAAGCACTTGTGGCCTTCTGGCTGATTACACAAGGTTTCCCAAGTTTTCCAGATAAAGAAGCCACAGGACTGAAAGCTTTTCTCTCCCTCCCCAGGTGAATGAATGCAGACCTCATTAAGAACTGAAAGGACAGAGAAATGCTCCTAAGGGTGTAAGGGTCTTTCCAAAGAGTCATCCTCAATATTCCCTGCCAGCACCAAACACCTCTGACATCCCCAGCTCCACACACAGCTGAGATATTCAGCTCTTTGCAGCAATTCAACCTGCCTTCCTGCATCCACCTGAAACAGCACCCAGGAAGGTTAGCTGGTAACAAGCACAAAGCTGTCAAAATGAGTAGGAAACGGAAAATGCACATCAGCTGCATCTTGCTGCCATTTCTCATCCATTGACTTCTACAGGTTCTCAAAGCAAATGTTTCAGTTGCATTCTCCCATTTTACACACAGAGCAATGGAGGCAGTGAGAGCATCCACCACATTCCCAACCCACCCCAAATCCTGAAACCCATCCCATCCCCCAGTCCCTCACCACACTAGATGAACCCCATGAGCTGATCGCCGCAGTTACTGAGACAAAGCGGCTCAGACCACACGGGAGCTGGAACATACAAAGGTTCAAAGGGAGCTGGAACCTACAAACCTACAAAGAAGGAAGTGGATCAGAATGGATGAGCACTTTGTTTTCCAAGAAAATCCTCATAGTTGAACCTGTCTGAAGGAAATGGCCAAAACCAAAAGGTCAAATCCTGCCAGGTGCTCTTTTCCTTCCTTGGGTTCAAGAACCAGTTGTTGTTTTCTAAAGACATTTGCAAACTGCTAGATAAGATCTGTGCACATACCAGGGTCAGTGCCTGGAAGATAACCTCTGGGGCCATCGACCACAGATGACATGGAGGGGGATGCAACAGGGAGGGCAAGAGCTGGAGCACCCTTTCTGGTGCAGGGCTTGTTTGGCCCTGTCCCACAGGGACGCGGTGGTGGGTAGTAAGGGCGAGCATGGGACAACACATGGTGGTGGCCGCTCTCCTCCCTGTCTCCTCTTTTGGGGGACACACAGAAGACAGCTCTGCACCTTTGGCCAGGTTGCTGGGTTAGCCTCTCCCCCTGGTCCCATGCCCCAGGCAAGGACAGAGCATCACCCCCTGGACAGGGGGACATCTGGGATGTGCTGGGCTGGCCTGTGTGGGGAGTGGGCTGCCAGGCAGGGGAAAAGCCTCTGCCTTTTCTCTCACACTGAGTGTCAGTGGCTGGGGACTCAAAGCTGACCCATCACGTTTTGCAGGGAAACACCCTGGCCCCACTCTCCTCCAAAACAGAGGGAGGGGAAGCAGGGAGGTGAAAGAGAGGAGGTCAGAGCTCCCCATCCTCTGCAGAGAGCATCATTCCCTCCCCACCCTTCCTGCACTCACTGGCTTTTTCTTGCTTTAGTTCCCTGATGAAGATGTAAATGTTCGCTGACCTGCCTATAACATGGCAGAGCTTTGCTTTTGGCCCACACAGCTGGCAGAAATTCAGAGCAGTGTTTGATACACCCCATATGTCTATGTGTGCATGTGCATATATATATATGTGTGTGTGTGTGTGTGTATATATATATATATACACACACGTATATATCTGCATGTATATAGAGGAATAGAGAGTCCCTGTCTGTCCACCCCCTCCCCTCCCTCCCCACTCCTCATGGCACCAAATCAAGCTGCGGCAGACTTGACAAATCTATTTGGCATGGTTCGCTCCACCGTTGCAGCCTGAACTGTGTGGAGCACCGCACTGACGCAGGGAGGAATCTGCACCTTGAATATAGACATCTGGGAGCTTGCCTAACGCAGGAATGGCGGGGATTCATGTGGGCGGGGAATGTGGGGCCAGAGCCCCCCGGCACCAGGCCCGTGAGCGAGGGGCTTTGCCCTGGCCCTGCTGCAGCTCAGTGGCTGGCGGCTGGTCGTTCGGCAGGGAGGGAAAGCAGTCACCCAGATGCAAGGAATAGGCAAGCCACCAAAAAGCAATTACTTATCCCCCAGCCTTTGGAGGTGTCTGCTAAATCGAGACCAGAACATGGGAACGAAGTGAGACTGGAATAAAGGAGTAAAAGAGGAGAGGTTTGATTTTTTCTTTTTTTTATGAGGAGAGAAAACAGAGCAGAAAAAAGCTGATAGGACTCAAGAGCCAAACCCTGAAATGGTGGCAATTTGTGTGGCTATGGGACTGTTTTGGGTTGACACCAGCCACATTTAAGGGTCTTGCTGGAGCAATGTAAATTGGCCCAGCAGCACTGAAACCAACCATGTTGTCCTGCTGCACCCTGGCTGAGAATGCACTGTCCAACGCCCAGGACTGCAAGCATGGGACCCTCCAGGCCAGATTCCTGCCCCAGTTAGACTCTGAAAGGTAAATTTATTGCCAGTGGTTATTTGAAACACTGAACTGTGTATTTAGCCCATCTCTCTGCCCGGCGTGTTGCCAATCTCCTGACTGTCCTGGCTTGCAGAAACAGTCCTGGCAAGACCTCAAACTCAACCCGTTTCCACAGGGTGCCTGGGGTGAGTAGAGATGACCCCAGTTCACAGAAAGGTCTGCTGTGGCCAGTGGGTCCTGGGAGAGCACAGAGCCTCCACGCCAGCACATGGCCACCGCATTATGGTTACACATGACCTCTGCCATCAGCTGTGGCCTTGGAGACAGTCTGCCCGAGGTCTGGGGGGGCCCAGCTGCTGACTCTCCTGTGGGGTGCTGGGTTGCCCTGTGCCTCCATTTCCCTACCTCTAAAATAGGACTAACACCACCTCACTGGCACGCGAGGAACGTAAATACTCCAAATATTGGAGGTATGAGACCCTGTTAGGGGCCTCCATACAGAGAGGATTCATTCTGGGAAGCAGAGTGAATTTGAACCGTGAGACGCACTTGTGGGGAAGGGGAAATCACATGGCCCGGAAGGGAAGGAAATGTCTGGATGAATCCTGGACAAGGAAGGCTACTGCATTTCATGCCAGCAGTGCCTGTGCCAGCAAAGGGAGGGGACAGCTAATTTAGCAGAAGTGCTGAGCAAGCAGAAATTGCTGGAACATGCATGTGGGGGGAGGTGTGTGGGACCCCAGCCACCGAGTTCATGCAGATAGATTATGGCACATCAATGGGGAAGACCTGAGCTTCAGCAGCAATGCTGGTGGGCACCACAGATGATCAGGGAAGGGCTTTCCCGAGCTGTCCTTAACCAGGGGACAACCACACACCAAGGCAAGTGACAGAGCAGGACCAGCCCAGCACCACAGCTACCTTAACCCCCCTCCCCATACGCCAAAAATCCCATGCAGACCACCTTGAGCTTGCCTCGCCTGGACACGCACCTGCAAAGCTTGGAATGGCTGAACACCCGTATTTACCCTTCCTCTCCCTCGCTCCCACCTCTATGCGCCTCCCAGAAACACGGTGAGAGCGTGTAGCAGCTCCCAGGGCTCAATGCATCCTTGCCAACCATGTCTGCTAGCGCAGATCCCACAGCTCTGGCAGCCTGAATTGCTCCTCATTATTTATTGTTCATTTTGTTCTCTGGGATGGTGCAATCCCCTCTTAGGATTTGTGCCCTTTCATTTCCAGGCCTCAATAACTCCTGAACTACAGTTTCATGTGGTTTTGTGATTGTTAACCCAGCATGCAGATGGGGCTATGGCCATAAAAGCTCAATGAATCTTGAATGGCAAAACACAGGCTGTGGAAGCATTTTCTCCTTCATTTGCAGTCAAATAACATACTCTCACCACCACGAAAGATGCAACAGCAGCCAGGTTTTCCAAGGAATAGTGTTTCCTTGTTGCTGTGCAGAGGAGAAAGGACTATTTCTGCTCAGAGCATCATCAGTCTTTTAGCCCTCATCAGAAGGGTCCCTCACAGATTAAACCCTCCAGGCCTGTAAAATGTCTCTGTTCTACTCCCTCTCGTCGGCTGAAAGACACATCAAGGTGCATGTAAAAGAGACAAAAAGGCATTTACCTTGTGGTTTTTCCCGTGCCGGTACATCATCCAGTCTTCCCCATTGGTGCTGACCTCCAACTTGTAGGTACGGACATAGTAGCCGTTCTGGGTTTCTCTGGAGATGGCACCCTGTGTGGCAATGGCTGTGAGCACAGTCAGGAAGTGGAGGTCCACCTTTCCAGGGGAAAAAAGGGACAAGAGAGAGAACAATGACTACCTGAGAGCCCAGGTTGGCTAGTTAGTTCCTCTCTCTGTCTCTGAAACATGAAAAGGTGTGAATTCAGTCTGTCTCACTCCATCTGTGGGCACACATCTCAACAGGAATCAGCAGGATGCTTGAAGATAGGACCATGGGACAAGAGTAACTAAGGTCAGTCCATATGGGACCATCACAAAGCTTTCTTCTTGCCTCAAACCAAGCAACAGCATCCTCACAGAAGCTCACGTACATTAAAGCAGGGCAGAGGCTGGCTTTTTCCATGTAAAATAAAAGCATGATGTCCAATTAGCAAGTGCTGCAGTCCCTGGTTTTCCCTTGCTCTTTTTTTTTTTTTTTTTAACAATGTGGGTTGAGAAAGGTCAGCAGAGCTGGCTTGGTAGCACTGCCATGAATGAAGAATGAGACGTCTGCTAGAGGCAATGACATTCACCACCTCCCATTCCCAGTGCCCTTTAGCAGGCAGTCTCACGGCGATGTGACACAGCCAGAAGCCCTGTTTGGACAGAGACTGTGGACCAGCTCCCAGGGAAAGCCTTTGCTCTGTCAGCCCCCCACCTGACGTTAGCCTACTCACACTCCCTGCATCACTGATGAGATAAATATTACTCTAGTTGTTTTTCCACATGTCTCCTGGAGACTTTGGTCCTCAGGCCAGTGGCAGAGTCAGTGGCCCTTGTAAGTGGCAGAGGTCC
Organism: Egretta garzetta; assembly: GCF_000687185.1. NCBI lineage: Eukaryota > Metazoa > Chordata > Aves > Pelecaniformes > Ardeidae > Egretta > Egretta garzetta. The sequence continues at coordinate 672,425 of NW_009259524.1, forward strand.
CTCAGTGTGCTGGAAAGTCCATCAATGTTTTGGGCAGGAAGGAGGGAGTGAGAGAGGGTTGAGTCAGCCCTCGTGCAGGAGTGTTAATGGAAGAGCCAGCCTGCCACAATCTACGGAGTCACTGCAGCTCCCCTGCTGCTCGCTCCCCATGAGCCGCAGAGGCAATAAAAAATTCAACAAGCCTTATGGTCAAGGGTCAATTTAACAGCGTGACACTCCATTTGGTGGGGGAAGAGGTGAGGGGGCTGGGAAAGCGTGCGTACCTGGAGGTACTCTTTGTTGCTGTCTACATTGGGGGTCCAGCCATTGTCATCACTGTTGAGCCGGCTCTGTTGAGGGGTCCATCGCCCATCTGAGTAGGTGGAGGAGGCACTGATCTGCATGTTGGAGATCCTGCCAGACTCCATCCCCAGCGGCACGTTGCACTGGAAGTCTGGAGTGGACACACACATGCACACACACAGATCAGCTTACAGTCTCTGTACTTCACTCCCAAGTGGAAGGCAGCCCTGAACTATCCTTCCCAGCTAACCCCAAGCAAAGCTGCCTGCCTGGGAAGATGAACAGATCTGCATCATCTTGCAGGCTGTGTGTGCTCACAGATGGCACTGAAAAATTAAAGAAAGGGCAGTTTCATGTTTGCGTGGCCCTCTGAAAACTAATACAGTCCAGATCTTTCTCCCTTTCTCTATCTATCTCCTTCACCTTCACACAGTTCTGACCGAATTCTGTCCCTTCCCTCCCTCCATCTCCACCAAGATGTCCCAAGTCCCCTTGCCACAAAATTCCCCATCTTCTTGAAGGCTGGAGGTGAAATCTAAGTACTGACAAGGCAAGGAGTATGGGCAGGCACAACAGGAGGGTGCTTACTGCTGTGCTGCTGGCAGGAACAACCTTCCTGGAACAGGAAGGTCTAAAGGTTTTGTGTGCATGTGAGAGTGTGGATGCACGTGTGTATGTGCCTATGTATACGTGCATGCACTATATGTGATATCAGGCCCATAGGAATTAACCAGCCAAGAATATGAAAGACTCTGGTATGCTTTCATTTGGGTTTCCTCACTTCTAAGGCTTTAAAATTTACAATTAGCTCAATCTTATTGCATATCATATAGTTTATGGCAGCTGTCCTGCAAAAACAATAGTAAAGAAAACAGTGATAGGAAATACCGCATGGGCCCAAGTGTGCCGCTGCTGTAAGCCAATGGGGCTCCACCAAACTGCCTGTGTTTTCAATGTGGCCAAGTCAACCCCGTGTGGAAATGATGGGCCAAGTTAAGATCTCAGTGGTATTATTAATGTTTCAATTTTACATCAGCATAAATCAAAACAGGCCTGGCCCTTTAACAGCTCTCGTGCTTGATTTCTCAAGCTTTGGGTGTCATTAACATTTTATTTCCCAATCCTTTCAGAGAACTGAATTGAAAGGGGATTAAATAACAGATCACCTGAGTGTGGATATAGGTAATGGTGAAGAGCTCACGCTTGTCTGTAACTCTCACAGCCTCAGTAGAACATCCCTAACTCAATCAGAGAGCAAGAGCCTGTAACCCAGCTGCCCTACTGCTGCCCCTACTCTACCCTGCTCTCTCCGCCATGGGCTTTCAGTGTCGGGTCAAGGACCCCCTCTCTTTCTCTGGGACTGAGGGGTGTCCTGAAGGCTTCTTGTGTTGTATCACAGGTTCACTGCTAACAGAGGTCGAGAACTGTAGCTCTGATGTAAAAATACCATGGGAAAACAAACTGAATCTTTCCTTGCCTTCAAGCATTACCACAAAGAATCAAAATGCTCTTCATTCTCAAAACACACAACTAACTTCCTCACTCCACATCAATTTACCTCCCTTAATAAGGGATCTAAAACAAATTTTGGTTTGAAATTCTTAGAGCTTTAGGCATTTTTTAATTAGACAGCAAAGAAATTCCGATTTTAGTTTGGGGCTGTGAATTTTTGGAAAACCAGAGAGAGGTAGAGAGTATTTTCCCCCTTGCTTTAATGAATTTGCTGCACCCGCTGGGCTGAAGTCTTCCCCTAAATCCTTTGGGCTGAGCACATACATTCTGTCCCAAAAGGTATTGAGAAGGCTTCAGAAGCAAGTGAAAAGTCAAAGAAAGGTCAGAAAGTGTGATTCTTACTGAAATCTCACTTCTATGAGAAACAGAGAACACACCTAGTGTAACTGCTGTCTGCATTGCCAGTGGGGGACCAGCCCCTGGACACACTCCTGCCCGCCTCGCTCTCACACGTGCCAGGTGAAAGACTTGGGAAAAACAGGTGACACAACTGCTTGAAGTCATACACACACGTTTCCAACTTACTTTCTGGGACTTCCTGCTGGATCAAGTAGTATTGAGCAGAGAAACCATCTTTAGCCACTGCCAGGTCCGTGTGGAAGGTGAGAGAGAGGACGCCGGTCGTTGAGCGGATGTCTGACGGCATCTTAGTGCCACAGTACCTGCCTATCAAGGGGCCAACTGCAAAAGAAAGAGCAGTAAAGGTAACGCCTGCTTTTCCACCGGCCTCCTGGGTCACCAGCAGATTGGCATCACTCAGCAGGGATGCCTTAGCAGGACTGATTGGGATAAAAGAAAGGCTTTGGGGATGGGCTATTTTTCACATCCGCTGGCCTGGTGCCATGCAGTGTGCTGTGCAGAGATATCCACTGCAGCAGGCGTTGCTCTGCGATTGCTGGGAAATGTTCCAACCTGCTCTGTTTCTCAGTGTTGGTACGCAGTAAGGAGGTCCTGCCAGCACTGCATGAACCTGCTGCCCTTCTCTGAGGGAGGACCGTGGTATCTTGGAGTGTCCCATGGGGCTTTTCAGATCAGTGGTTACAACAGAGCAGTAGTTTGGTGTTTAATGCATGCGGCCTTCTACAAGTGCACTGTCCCCACAGCACCCCAATGGCAGGCTGCATGCTGCACCCACGTCTGAGGTTAGGTGCCTCTGGTGTTCAGACACAGAAGGCACAGTTCTGGAGCTTTGTGAGACACCAAGAGAAGCTGAGGACAGCAGTGCAGCACCCCGTGGCTTACCCTGAGGGATGCCGTCCCAGATGTCCAGCCAGTCATACTTGCAGTCTCCTTCTCCTGCCTGCAGTGGGTCGTGCTCGAGGTCAAAGAGCAGAAAGTGGAGGAGGATTTCTGTCTTTGGCTTGGCTATGATGGTGAAGATGCAGTCCAGGTTGTGTGGATACTTGTCAGGGAAACCTGGGGACTCAATAGTGCCATTGGAGGCAGTGAAGTTTCTGGAGCAGTCCTCAGAGCCTGTGGTGGCAGGAAAAAACAACAATGCAGCTTAATGACAACAGCTTGACACACTGTGGAAACCCCATTTTGAGCTTAGAGGGGTTGTGTATTCACTTCTGGAAATGTCCTGTATTCCAAGAGCTGTGTGAACTCCTGCAAGGACCGAGAGGCTGATTTTCAAAGCTTTCCACGGGTGGAGAGACAAGGGCTGTGCATTCACTGGAGCGGACAACATGTATCTAAACCCTTCAAATAGCTTTGCAAATGTAACCCATAAGCCACTGCTGATCCCCCTGCCAATTACTCCGAAAACAGGACTAGGAGAGTGATCCCATTAAAGCCATGGCTGTGATTTGGCAGGTCAGCAGTGTCCCCCATGCCGGTGGTGGTGGCCCTGGTGGGGAAGGGAGGCCATGCCAAGCTGGGCTGAGCTTCCCCTGCCAGCCCTACCCACTGTCTGCTAGGCTCCCCAAACAGCAACTGGCCGTGAGACCTGTGTCAGTCACCCCAAACCCCCGAGGGCCTACCCAGAGCGCAGGGGACTGCCGTACGTGGTCCTGGCTGCTGCGACTGCCACCCCCCAGCTGTGCTGGCAAAGGGCCACAGCACCTCCAGGTCTGATAGAGGAGCCCCTGTTCGGGGAGGGGGCTGCCAGGGAAGGGGCAGAGAGGAGTAACGGGGATGCCATCTCTTTGGAAAAAGCTGTCCCCGGGGGCTGGTCTCCTGCAAACTCTCCTCCTGCAGCATGGACATCTGTGCCTCAGTTTCCTCTTGAGGAAATCGGGGAGCACAAATATTTACACAGTGAAAGGACCTGGGGGAGGGTGCCAATGTCTCCCCTGTTGGCTGGAAACCCACGGGAAGCATATGCTTAGCCTGCAGACCCCCCGGGTCCCACGCAAAGGACAAGGGGCAGCTCCAGCATACGTCCCCACTGCACAGCCATGGCAAGAGTGGGGGTAATGGAGGGCATCTCTGCTGAGAGGAGGAACAGAGCCCTCTTTCTTACAGACTGAACCGTCCGCACCAGAAATGCAAGTTATTTCTATCCTTAAGGAAGACCTTTGCGTGGCGAGGAGGGCAGACAATGTTGCCTCTTATTTATTGCTGACCTCAGCACTGGCCTCGGCTGCAGCCGGGCCAGCTCCATTCCCGCTCTCACACAGCCAAGGTGCCTCGGGGTGGCCGGGGAAAGGGGAATTTGTGTCGTATTCATACCACGGTGACTTTGAAACTGCTGCGATGTAGAGACAAGACAATAGGCAACAGAAATCTGCAGCCTGAAGCTATCAGAGGCAGAAGGGGATGTTAGAGAGGCTGCCGGGCCGCTGCTGCAACCCGGCGATAGCGTTTGCAAAGGTTTCTGCTTTGGTTTTACTGGGACACTCTCCTTCTCCTCTACAAACCCTTCTGCTCCGGCTCTTCCAGGCAGCACAGGCCTTCCTGGGACTAATGGGAGACTTGTTATTCAATTCAGCATTAACCTACAGGAGTCAGGCCAGCAGCCCGCAGTAATAGCAGGATCCCGGCACCGCATTATGCAGCGCCTAGCTGGAGAGCTACTCAGGAGAGGCTCTTAATTGACTACCTAATGAAGCAGCCAGCTTTTCTGGTGTGAACCTGTGGGGTAAAACACAGAGGCAAAAAATAAGGCCAAACACAAATCACAGCATAACGCCACAAACAGGGATAAGGGTGTATTTTGTTCCAAACTGCTTGAAAGACAAACAGATAAATAGGGAATATAACACAAGCTCCGAGCTAGGGAGAAAATCAAAGACTAAACCCAGAGTCAGGGACTGTCCCCTAGAGACAGGAGAAAGACGTAACTATGTCACTGCATTAGACAGCAACAGTTTCCTCATGTGGGGCTCTTACCGCATTTGGCATCTTTGTCTACAGTTTGGCTGATACCAGCAAACACAATGATCAGGGGGTTTTTTTATAAGGAAGCTGCAGATAATCAACAGGAGTCCTGCTGGCTTCGGCAGCACGGACCAGCCTGAGAGAAGACTTTGATGCCCAGCGATGGAGAGCTTAGGCCAGCTCTGCCAAACTGAGTCACAAAGTGAGCAGCAGGGAGGCTGGACCAGCCAGGGCAGGCAGCTCTTTTGTCAGCCCACAGACCGCTGACTGATACCCATCAGGGATTCAAAGACTGGTATGCAGTTGTTTGTATGCAGATTGCTCCCCTCTCACACCATGATAAGGGAAATTTAGCACAAGGGGTAGAAATAAATGCCCAGTTGAAAAGAGTTGGGTTTTTAGGTCACCTTTAAGAAAGAAAGAAGCTGCAGCCACACTGCCTTTACTGATGTGAACAATAACAATCCGATGACCTTTAAAGCTGGTGACACCCTTGCTGGCTATGCTGACAGCTCAGAAGGAAACTTTGCCCATGCCTGCCAGCCTGCAAACAAAATGCAGGGTTTACTTGTACTGCGGAGGCCCCGCAGCCAGCGCTGCCAACCGCCCTCCCTGGGAGCCCCACAGGCGTGTGGGCTGGGGGTGCTCCCGGATCACAGGCTCATCCCTGCTCCTGTGCTAAAACCTGCCTTGCTGGGCTGGATTTCGTGGGCTGTGGCTGGAAGAAAGAGTGGCTATGGCTGGAGAGAATGGCTGCCTGCAGGGGCACAGGGTGGCTAAAGGAGCCCAAGCACCACTTCAGACCTGAGGGCAGCTCTGCATGGGCCTACATAGAGGGACACAAACTGGGCTCCAGTCTCTATCCAACAACCGCTCTCTCCCAGAGCAGCCCTTGCTTCCTCTCCCTCCCTACCAGCAGCAACAGAATCTCCTTTTCCCATGAATTTGGGCCTTGCTGGCTCCCAGCCAGGTAGAGAGGGTTCCTGCCTGCCCACCAGCCTCACTCAGCCTGGCCCAGCTACTTCAGCCGGCCGGACCGCTGGACCGCTCTGCATTGCCGTGCCTGGCTCAGGGCACAGACCTGATGTGAAGACAAGCACAACCCAGCGCAGTCTGCTGGGCTTGGAGCAGGGGTTGTACAGGGAGGGAGAGGCAAGGGAGGATGAGGTGGGTCAGCAGTCTTCCCACCTGAACACAGGCATTCTTTGCCATCCTCCGTGCTGGCAACTGGCCTCGGCAAACCCCAATAGCCCTCAGCAAACCCCAATAGCCGGGTGAACCACTAAACTCTTTCAGGACTTATCTGCATCCTAAAGCATTAACAAATGGCAGTGTTGAGCTGGCTGCACCACAACAGCTCAATGGCCAGCTCAGGCAACCACCAGCAACAGCACTTTCCACATCCACCTGAACCTCCAGACACTTTCTGTTCTCACTCTTTCACAACCAATTTGTGCGTCCCATTCCCATCCTCTTGCAACAGAGTCTCCACATTCATATCCACCTGTGACCAGGTTGCAGGCTGCCTGTGCACCTCTGCTGGCTGCACAGCTGGGCCAGGGCTCCTGGGCACTGGTGCCTGTAGTCCCTGTCTTCCCTTTGAAGAGGATGGGTAAGTGACTGTGTTGCACTCCTTTCTGGTTCTTCACCAGGCATGGGCATCTTTTCCATGCTGGATGCCGTGATGTGAAAGCCATGTATGTGTTTTCTTCCAACGCACCACCAAAGGAATGTGGGCACAGGGTGGGCGCCCGCATCCCCATGCAAAACCCACTCTTGTTGCCTTGGCACGCAGGCGCACCTCTCTCACCTGCACGCACATACAGACCACACACAGAGCAGGTTTTATTTTCTCAAGCCTCCTTCTTCCCAGACACACAATTCTGGCAAATATTTAGACAGAAACACTATTAAAAGGCCTCTGAGCTGCTTTTCTTTTCCTCAATAACAGTTTGGTATTAAACAGAATTATGAATAGTTCCTCTTCTATCTGCCTGGAAAGGTACCGTCTCAGCCCTTGACAGTGCTGCTGACAGCAGTCCCTTGAAAACCAGAGCTCCCCAGTTACAAACCTCGCTTCCAGGGAGAGAAAACACAGTGTCATTGATCAGCCCTGAATCGCAACTCCACAGGAGGGGGAGCTCCATGCGCTCCTAACTGAGGGACAATCCCCACTTAGCCCTGACAAGCTCCAAATGTGCCAAGGAGAAAAGATATACATCTCTAGTCCTCGAATACAAGAGAGGTTTTAAGGAAGAACCCTGCTTTTGATGCCACACCGTGATCCAAAAATGCACTATCATGCGCCACTAACATCGTTACCTTCTTGGAAATGTGATGCGACAGACTTGCTTAAATTAAAAAAAGGAAAAAAAAGAGCCCTTTATCTCATTTTGACAAGGTGGCCAAAGGCATCTCCTTGTGAAGATCATTGTGGGAAACAGCCTGGGAGACAGACACTCACCTGTCTTGTAGATCTCATAGCGCAGGGAGAAGCCAGCACCTTGCCGTGCATAGTCTGAGGTGAACTTGATATAGAGAGAGGGGCCAGAAGAGATGATGGTAGGAGGTGCTATGTTCCCACAGTGCTTGCCCAGCAGGTCTGCTGCTTCACTGTCCCCATCTCGGATCTCAATGTAGTCGTACCTGTGGAGGCAGGTGAGATGGCAGTGAAACCATCTGTCAGGAAGAAGCTTCAGGATGCCAGGAACAAACACACAACACTTCTTTATATCTGCATATTTCACAGAACATCTCTCAGGCAGGTACTTGGGACTCAGTCACTCACACCACACGCTCCCTGATACATTTTTTCCCTTCTGTCTGTCTGGCTACATTTAAGTCCCTTCCCCTGTTGCTCCTCACATCATTAATTTATTGCAGCCGTATCCACTTCAACTTCAGAGCCAACATGCAAAATTTAGGACAGAGTTTGCCTCCATTTCCACAAGACTCCTTTGGCATGGGAGAAGCTCAGATACAACCCTCCTGGGGCTGCTCTCCCTCCCTTACCTCTTTCCTTAAGTGCCATTGTGCTACTTAGCACAGCTCAGTTTATTCTACTGTCCAGGTGGGATCTGGCCAAGCACGCACCAAGCATTAAACAAACAGCCAGTGTTTAATCCATGTGAGCAGGTAGCTGTTCTGTGAGCTGTCAGACACCACATTGGTCCTTTAACAAGTGTGGCTGGGACACTTACTTAGCACTTGGACAGTAATACTGATCCTCTTCTCTTAAGTGCTATCAAAGATTTCTCTGCATGAGAAGTGCTGCATAAGAGCTGGGTGACCACATTCACTATTGCCTGATCCTTGTACATCCTGTAACTGCAACCTGCCTTTGCTAAACCCCACCTGGCGATGCCCCACCTGCCCACCGGCATGGCTCCTGGGCATCTGAACCATCTGGGGGAGGAATCTGTAGGTTTGGAAGGGTTGCCTCCTGGTGCAGAGACAAAAGCTTGTTGCAAAGTCTGTCTGGAAGGTGAAACTCCCACAGATTCCTTCATATTTTCTAGGCCATGACTAATGACAAGGTAGTATCAGGCTCTGTGTGCTGTGAAGAAACAAACAGCTTTTACGTGAACATCTTGTTCTTCAGCTGCCTTCTAACACCCGCACTCTCCTGCCCCTCTTCTCCTCCCTGGCCAGCATGCTGCTATTTACAGAAACTGCCCATCTCTGACTGTTTATTTGCTTTGTATCAACCTGTTTGAACAACATGCTACAGCTCTTCTCACAGGGCCAGGGAGGGAAAAAGCATTTTCAGGCTGCCAGGAATCTGCCTTTCTTCTTTGTCACAAGATCTCCTGTTTGGGAATGGAGAGTTGAAAGGAGAAGTAGCTTGCTGGATACAGAATGATCCCCATGTGACTCATTCCTGTTCTGCAAAGCACACAGCGGCAGGCAACAACCTCAAAACAAACTTACAGGGACTCAGTGTGCTCCTCCGCAGAGAAAGATGGCCTGGACTGGTTCAGTTTCACTCCTTTCTGGGACTAAATCCGGCTGAGAGCCAGAAGCAAAATGCCTGCAGATAAAATCCTATCTACGCCTGACCAAGCACTCAGCTAGCTGCAGTCGCCCAGCCTCTAACTTCGTTACAGACTCAGTTGGCTTGGCCAAGGTGAAATCCAAGCGGTCTTGAGAAGAGGCACTCGCACAGGAAGAGCATTTGGCTTAGTGCGTGGGTGGACACACAGCGATGTAAATGAAGATCTCTTTCCTCTGCTCTCTGCCCAGCTCCGTGTGGCTCCCTATCACTTCATGACCCCTTATTACCCTGACACGGTCCAGCAGCACCCTGCGTGACCCCACTAATGTCCATCATGTGTGGCTTGATCCCACCATCTCCCCAGGGAGGAGGAACATGGAGGGCAGCGTAAGTGCTTCTTTTAAGTAGAATTTTTTCCTCCTTGTTTGTCTATTTGTTTAAAGTAGCGCTGAGCAAACAGCGGGGACATTTTGTTCTCTAAGTAACTACTTGCTTTCCGTGTGCTTCCACATCCGAAGTACATATCTGTGCCACAGGACTACTGGCTACTAGTGAAATCGTGGATATGTGGCAAAAAATTAATTTGGTGAAAACATGGATGTTGGCAAAACACAGTTAATGGAGCGGACTGTAAAAGCTGCCATTTGCATGGCACAGGCAGAGGTTAGCTGCATCCCAGGGAATCACATCTGTTTGTGTCCTCATGGGGTTATAACTCGCCAACACAGTACACGGCTTCAACTGCTTAACTGTAATGATGACAGCTTCTGCTGTAGCCAACACACCAAACATCCTTGCGCTGTCCACGTGGCCCCTCAAACCACATAGTGCCGTAGGAGCTCTGGCAATTTCGGAAGCAAATTCTGGACGAAGAAATATTTGCTTATTGAATGGGTGAATAACTTCCAATAATACATACAATTTGGGAATATTGCAATCTGCTCATGGGCAATCTGCAAATGGAAAATTAAAAGAATGAATCTAGTAAGTAAATCATCAGGAAATATTTGCCTCTCTGAATTAAACCGTTTGGCTTCATCCAAGCATCTAACTGAGCTTTCTGCTACTGGAGGTAATCCTTAATAAACCAAATGTTACAAACAACTAAAAAAGCCCTTAGGAGAAGGTCAGGGAATAATTTTTGCCAAATGGAAAATGAATATAAATGCACAAGAGTTTTCTTCCCTAGTTAAAAAAATCTTGGCCCAAGCCCTCTGCTCCTCATGAGGCAAAACCCTCTTTCTTCAGGTCATACAAACAGAGTGTGAATTGGGAGAGTATTACACTCAGGAACTAACTCCTGCCCAGATGAGCAGGAGCGCCTACTTCCTCTCCAACAGAGCAATTAAGCTTTAGGCTTTCAAAATGAAACACCAAAGACGTCCAGTCCAAAACGCGAAACTTTCAAACTTCAGCAAGAACATCAGCTAATCCACTACAGACTCTTTTGGCATCGTGCGCTTTAGTCGTGTCCATACCTTAGTCCACAATCAAACAAGCTGATAAACCCCATTCTCCTCACGTTGGGTCACTGGCCATGTTAAAATCTAGTTTGGCCAGACCTTTGCTTCTGTTAAGCTTAAGCATGGTTTCCAGACTTTGTTCTTCCCATGTGAAAAACAAGAAGAAAAATTGGAAGGAAGAAAACCCAACACTGGGGATGCTTTCTACTCTAACCATTTCATTTCCAGATAATTACAGACTAGGGCACAGCTGGGTGGGATATATTTATTCATCGATGGTATCCAAACTGTCTTGACCAGTGCCTAGCAATTTGCATTTCACTCATAAAACCAGATCCATTGTTTCAGTCAACGTGCACCAACATCCCCGTGGGCTGACCTCTCTGGCATTACCTCCACTGGGCAAGCTGCCCATCTCCAAGCACATTTCATGGCCACTTCTCTCCACCTAGGCACAGCTCCAATAAGCCAACCACAAATATGTGAGGGCAGGGTGCAGCATCCGTAATCCACAAGTATAGTCAATGGATTAACCAAGTCATCTTGCAGGGAAGGTGACTGCAGTCGGTGGCTCCCCCAGAAGCAGGGTATTTTCAGCCGTTGCTTGAGTGGGAAGGCCAGCCAGTTGGTTTGAAACCATCTCAAACAGAGGTTTCCACCAGGGAGTTTTAAGGCAGGGAGACAAAGCTGAAGCACTTTTAACTGCCCAGACAATGGGGCATTGAGAAAGGAGGGGAATGCATTGCTTAGACACTCTTCTTGGAGCTGTTTAACAGAATTAAATGGAAAATGTACAATGCTTACAAATATCGCTGTGTTTTTATTAAAGATTTTTAGTAGAAATTGCTTTGCTGATGTTAAGAGAGCTTTTATAAACTAATTATAAAGCACTTCTAATGCCTGTGTTACTCATGCTTGCTTGCTTGCTTTTTCCTCCAGTCTACCCTCTCTGCTTTCCTCCAGCTTTCGTCTTTCTAAGTCACTTTGCTGCTGGCTCTCCAAACAAGCACAATAAAGACAAACAAGCCCCAGTTGCAGTGATTATGAGAAGACCTCCACCTTTTCAGTCCTTTTCTATTGTGAAATAGCTGATCTGCTCCCTGGCCATTGAGCAGTGCTCCACCATCCCCCAAGGCCAGCACAGACCTCCCAGGTGCCCAACCCAGGCACTGGTGAGCTCCAGAAATGCCATGACCCACCTAGGAGCAGCACCAGAGAAGCCTGCACCATTCCTCTGGGTGCTCCTCTCCTGAGGCACACAATTCAGCACAAAGCACAGTTCTGGGACTGATACTACTCTATGCATAATCAACAAACCTATTGCCCTTTAGCCCCAAATCCTAAGAAATGCCAAGTCCTCCCACACTGAAACATTAAGGACGTTACAAGGACATTAGCTTAGGATGGAAAGAAACATGAACAATAAATCATGTATATGTTCACAGCCATAATGTAAGTCCAGATGTAAACTTGTGCAAGCCTTGCTTCAGAGCCCAAGGAGGGCTGGCTCCCCAGACCAAGCTCTGACCTAGCTGGCAGCTTTCTCAGTCTCTTCCCAGAGCTATGATTTGGAGTAGGTGATGGCTCGCATCCAGCTAAGCCCGGTTTCCAGTGCTTGCCAGGACCAGAGAGAGTCGCAAGGCTCTAACCTGCACTTCCCCAATGTTTAATTTGGATCTGTTATTTATAGGCATTTCCATGGACCTCATGACTGCACCTGGCAAACAGTAATGCTGGGATGCTCATGAGACCTCGCGCAGTAGGAAAGCAGAGAGGAGCAGTGGCTGGCCCAAGGTCACACAGGAATTTTGCACCACAGCCAAGAACAGAAGCTAGCCTTGATTAGACAGATTATAGTATATTGGAGTAGTCTGGCCTAGACAGACAGAGAAACAAATAGGTACTGACTGCATGCCAACAGCCCC
>NW_009259524.1:685334-701753 GCF_000687185.1 Egretta garzetta
GGTCTGCTTGAACCATATGTCAGAGCGTCTCAAATGCATCTGCTGAAAACAGGAGGAGAAACTGCAATTCTAGTGAAATTCAGCAAGCGTTAATACTCTGCAGGTAGCTGGGGGAAGGCGCGGGGAACCTGCTTAGCCATAACGCCAGCTGGTAAATGCAAATATTCCCTTTGAATAGGTGGCGGGTGGTTTGTTTCTCAGAAATCATTATAAAAAGCATAAGGTTTTTTAAACATCCTCTAAGAGAAGGCTGTTTCTTAGAAATGAAATAGCAGCTGCAGGATAGAGATGGCTAAGAAATGGCAAACCAGAAGCCCTGTGCTTGTTTTGCAATCAAGGGGCGGCTAGAATTAATGTCCATTACATGCTAGCTGGCTTAGTCGATTTTTCTGTGTCACCACCCATCTTCATCCTCTTTCATACGCCACCTTCAAACCAAATCCTTATTTCATGGACGGTTATGTTGTGAAAGACAAGCAAACTTTTCTGTGATGTTTATACAATCTTTAGCAACTGCAGGACATACCCTTCAAAGGTTAAATTGCTGCAGAAACTACTGGGGACTTTTAAATGGTATTTTTTTTACAGCCATGATAGCAGAGTCAAGCACCTCTGCTGTCTGATGAAACAAGAGCAATGAAGTTTGATCTTAGCTGCCAGCCCTTAATCAGAGTAATTAGTTATAAATACAGCAGATGAATTGGATTCTCCTTTGACTTGAACTGGTTTTACACATGTGTAACTCATCATTTTAAGGGTAATCACTCCTAATTTATCCTGGGGTGAGAAGAGAATCAGTCCTTCTAGACACAGCTTCTAACACAGATTTGTGCACAGACCTAAAAAGCTTGTATCATCTCTAGCTTTAGCCAACTAAACTTCCCCTCCTCTCAGTGGAAGCAGACCCCTCTCACCCAGCTTGGGATGGGATTCATCGTTCTTCTGCACTGATGACAGAGGTAGTTTAAATCACTCTCATTGCCTGGACCTGGACTTCAGGGGGCTGAATGTAGGAGAGATGAATCTGGTCTCAGTCCGCAGCTTGTGGGGCTGGTTTTGCCCATGCTGAGGCAAAAGATGCACACAGAGCAGGCACAGCTTGCCCTTGTCTTGCCCTGAGGGAAATAAATGCCCCTGGCAACAGCAGAGGGAAACATTGCTCTGAATCTGAACGGATTTCACTGGATTTTAGTGACTAAATGACCAAAATCCAATGGCAGCAGGGGGAGAGCCAGGCCTGGGGGGGCATAATTGCTTAGGATTTCTCGGAAGTTTGGTTTGAATTTGCTGCATCCCATTGCATCTTGTGTAATCAGAGTATTGTGGGGTTTCGTAATCATTCCACTGTGCTTTGGATTATTTTCTTATCTCCTCAAAAATTTGACCAGAATTTCTGAGAAATGAGAAAAATAGTCATTCAGTCAAAAAAAAAAAAAAAAAAGAAAAAACAGAGACACAGAGAGAGAGAAAATAACCCTAACAGATTGGAAAACTTCTTCAAAAATGCCTTGAAGACAAAAAATAGCCTCTATTTATACTCCTTGGGTTGTTTTCACCCCCATACAAGCACTGCTGATAGGAAGAGTCTTTCAGCAGTTACTGTTAACTTATGCGGGTGGGAAAAAAAAAAAAAAAAAGGAAGCCAAAATACATCTTGCAAAGGGAAGAATAAAACATAGCTGCAAACTGCTCCTGTGGCAAGTTCTGATTCAGGAGGGAATTTCAGCTCCTAGCATGCTGCTGCTTCCCCTGAGACAGGAGAGCAAAGGCTCGCCCGCGCTTTGCCGTTCATCCTCAGGCTGCCTTCTTCAAGCTGTGTTGCCAGATCGCTGCGGAAAGGCGCCAAAATACATCTTGCAAAGGGAAGAATAAAACATAGCTGCAAACTGCTCCTGTGGCAAGTTCTGATTCAGGAGGGAATTTCAGCTCCTAGCATGCTGCTGCTTCCCCTGAGACAGGAGAGCAAAGGCTCGCCCGCGCTTTGCCGTTCATCCTCAGGCTGCCTTCTTCAAGCTGTGTTGCCAGATCGCTGCGGAAAGGCGCGTTGGAGTAGAGAAGTGCTCTCATCTGGGGCATGTCTGGAAAACCGTTCATTATATAAGAAAACAAGATGTGCTAATGTGCACTTTAGGGGTTTTCTGCAGGCTGTTGTTCAGGAGTTACACATGGCTGTTTAATTTTATTTCTGTCTCCAAAACCATCTCTATAAATTCCTCACCCTTCTATCTTTAGCTGCAGGGGTCTTTTGTTGCAAGATGTCTTTGGTATTCTGGGGGGGGGGAGGTAATCATGGTGAGACCAGGAATAAAATACATAGAGCATGTTAAGAATACCCCCCCTTTCCCATGGCATTCTGCCTTCTGTTGCTGCTCTAAGGGAACTGAAGCAACTCACAACCTTTTCATACCCCCAAAATGCAGGACACTTGAGAAACTGCATTTGCACTTTCCTCCTTCTGCTACAATCCATCTGTGGAAAAAAATTAGACCTTGGTTTCTATGTCATTTTACTGTCACCACTCACAGGCACTTGATCACCAAGAGGAAGAAAAAAAAGTGTATATAATAAAAGATAACAACCACAAGAGAAAAATTTACTGCTGAGAAGCAGGCAGAAGGCATGGGGCAAATGGTCACTTTGCTCGCTTTGCAGTGGGGGCAACAGGTGAACAAGCTCCCATCTCCTGATGGGATCCAGTGCCCAACAGCCCAGGCAATAGATGAAGACCAGTTTGGGCCAGGCTGGCCCTGGTGGCTGAAGGTCTGGGGACTGGCTAGCAGGTGCTGATGAGGATTAGGGGCCGCTCACACGCTCTGCTGTGCCAGCCACGTTCCCAGAGGAGAACACCCTCCACAGAGCCGTAGTACGGGATGTCCCATCGCACCTCGCTGGCATGGTATGTCACAGCCTTAGACACAACATGCCGTGAAGAACAAAAGAGCTGGTAATAACTGGGATCAGATGGGAGCTTTGCAGCTCGGCTTTCTACATATCACTCATTTGCACTGGCTTTTTTCAGCACAAAACCGAAACAAATGCTCATTAAGCACCAATTGTATAAAGGAGGTTGCAAGAACAGAGCCCTGACCAGCCTACCCTCATGCTCCTGGCTGCCTACATCCCTCATTAATGACGGATGGTCACCCCGGGACCAGCCCACCATGGGACGGCTTTCTGACCCTGCCATTTCTCAGACACAGCCTGTTCACAGCCCAGCTCCTGCACAGGCAAGCAAAGCTTTGCTGCCCAGGCTGGCCTGCAGCCTCTGCTATTTGGACACTTCCACAACAATCCAATCGTGCCAGCTTGTAGTAAGAGCTGTTTCTGGGGCAAACAGACCACCAAACCTGCCTGATGCCTCTGATCCCTCCTTGCATGCTGTGTAGGTAGCACAGCATCTCCTACCCCCTTGTCCCACCAAAATATGGGCACTTGCAGCTCAAGAGCCATCCAAACCAAGCCTTGCTGAGGGTCTCAGCACAGTGAATGCCTGGACAATGGCGAGCGCTGTGCCATGCAGACATCACACCTTGCTGCATTTTCACAACAGTGGTGGCCTCCCACCTGGGTCTTGGATGCAGCAGTATCTGTCGGGGGGGTGGGAGGAATTAGCTGCTTGCAAGGGCTGGTCGGTACCCCTGAGGTGAGCTCAGCCCTGCCTGGGAGAGCAGGTCAGGGAGGCAGCCATGCCTAGACAAGAGAGGGAGACAGAGACAAGGGAGTGGGCTGCTGCACGAAGCTGCTTTTCTCCTTAATGCGCTCTGGGACCAGGGGGATAGGAGTGTCCCCGTTTCTCCCACAAACAAGGGCCCTGCCACTGCTTTGTTCAGGAAGAATTTTTTTTTTTGAAGCAACCCTTTGTGTTACCCTCTCACTCAGCCACGGTGGTGCATCTGCTTTGTCCTGCCAGCTCAGCCATGGAGTGTTTACAATCCTCCCTCACCCTTCCAGGCTGTGGTTCAGCTCCATTGACACTGAAGGCAACAGACTCCTCTCTCGGCGTGTGATGAATCAATTACTTCCTCTGACACTCTATTACTATAGCCCTTACATCTCCAGATTGCAGATGAAAAGACAGGCTGAGATGGGGGACAGGGAAGGGGAGAGGTCTCCTGAGGTCTCCTTCAATTGAGTTGTTGGACATCTGAAGAAATCCCCATCTGCCATATTTAAAGACACAGAGAGATGTTTTGCTCCTGAATGGCAGAAAAATCAGAGGGTTTTCACAAAAGAAAACCTAAGAAATCAAATGGGTCAAAAAACTTTAACAAGATGCAGTGAACACAGATCAATGGTGAGTCAGCCCCCTCTGCTGATGAAGATCCCAGACCTTGTTCCTGCCCTTGATTATCAGCTAAACATCAGCATTTCACCTTCCCTTTTCACTGCAAAATAACAATGTAAATGAAACCTCACACTAACACTCGCAAAAGAGGAAGGAAGCTGAGCACATGCCTCAAACTCTCGTGCTGCCACTGGCGGGGGCAGGAGGTATCCTACTCCTTGTTGGACATCCGTCAACAACCCCAGCTCTGTGGGTTCCCTAGAGGTTTCTAATATGCTGAACACTTCCCATGCAAACACCCTGCACGTGTCACAGCCTTGGCTGGCACAGGGCTGAGGGCAGGGTCTCTTCCACCACCAGTGGGGAGTGCTGCCTGTCTCAGCAAAGGGGGACCCCACCTCAAAAAACAGGGTGCATCCTTCCTCACACCGACCACATTGTCTTCTGTACCCCTGCAAGAGGTGACACTTGGGGCAGCCACAGCACACACACAGAGCAGCCACCCTGCCAGTTTCTGTGCCATTTGTAACAGGACTAAGTCTTTGGTATAGGATTTCTGCTGTCTAGACCCCACTGCTTCAGGCTCTGCTTCTAGCAATATATTAAACACCAATATCTCCATGTCTGACCCAGTGCTTTAAAACCACCACCATACTATTGGACTGTGATTGCTCAACAACACTACGTAGATCCCAAGAATTCCTTGGGATTCAGGAGGGAAAAGAACCCAACAACACCCCCCCCCCCCCCCCCGGTTATTCACTCTTTCTGCTGATCTACTTGCTAAGCCAGCATAAGGAAGGCTTTCTATGGTGTGTTTGAACTGATGTATCAAAGACAGTTGCTTAAAACATCCTAGCTGTGATTAGTGGACCATGACTGCTATTAACTTATAAGGAATTCCAGGATCACCAGACTGTGGTTTGCAACATATTATTACATTGCCATTCAACGGTGGTGTGCAGCCGCTTGATTTAAAGAAAACGAAGAACTAGTCTCAGTTCTCAGAAAACTAACCTCCCCCAACTCTTTCAAATAAGCTCTGTGCTGAGCTCTGGCCAAAAGCAACCAGAAATTTCTTCTGCTTTCAGTCTGCTCTTTGCAGTCTGTTCTTTTTATTTTGCATTCATATTTAATTGCAGAATTCACACCCGGCCAGAAAAGGCTGGGAATGAACCAATCGTCGTCTGCAGCGCTCTGACCCGCTCCTGTGATGCTGCTAGGCAGCAGCCCTTTGAGGGGAGTGTGCAATGCACTGTTGCTATCTAGACTGGGGTTTATGCCTGCAGATGCCCAGGTCTTCTCTTCTATACAAGGTGGGAAATTTAAAGTGATTTGCCAAAGCAGAAACAGTAAATCAATAGCAGGGAGGAGGAAGAACCCAAATCTCACAACTCTCAGCCCTGATATTGCTGTCGGGTCTGTGACTCCCGTTACAGCCTGACAATAGGGATGATATCTATTAAAAAGGCTGCACGTAGCTAAGGCAAACAGTTGCTCATTAAAAGCCTAAACCAGTTCCTACGGAAATCAAGGTAAAGCCTCCCGCTGCCTTTACTAGGCTTTGCATCTGGTCCTTAACAAAAAAAAGAGTAATTTTTAAAATACCTAATTCTGGCATTCTCCTTACATTCACTAAACCTTCTAACTCTAGACAGCAAACCTGTGATATGGACAAGCAGTGCTAACAGTGCTGTGTGAGGCAAAAAAAGTGACCAAGGGTCATAGTCCCACAGACATTTAGGCTCCTGAGACCCACCTGTCTGGGATGAGCCTCTGTGAACAGTGTCACCCAGTGAGCTGGAACACTGTTGCAAAGACAGCCAAGGGCCTTGGCATCTTTGCTGAAAGCACGAGCATCTCAATGCTGTGGTTATCATCAGGCCGTTTCAGTGGGATTGCTCTACTACCACGCTATGGCATCTGTGCTAAGCTGGGTCAGCAAAGATGCAAGGGGCTTAGAGCTGGAATGTGGCTGGCACCGCACGCTCACAAAAGGCAGTTTGTGGTTTCTGACAGTTTTGGCTGGATCCTGAACCCAGTTAGTGAGGAGTCACCACAGCCAGCCCTGTGCTCGCTCCCTCCCCAGACACCGCAGGAGACCCCGTGGGTCCTGCTCCCCGCCTTGATGGCCAGAGAGGCTGAGTAAGAAGTGAGTATACCACCTCCTCCTGCTTCTCGCTAGCAGGAAGGAGGGGGAGAGGTCTCTGTCTCTAATGCTATTGTTTGCAGTGTCACCAGCTGGCTCTCAATTTGTCATCGTGCTAACAGGAAACAAGGTGTAAAACCAGATCTGACTCCTACGCACCGGATGTTGGCGAGCCAGCGGGACGTAGGAGACCCCAGGCCCTTTGGGGCCATCACCTTCTGCAGAGCTTGGACTTGGCCTGTTCCCTCAGGAAGAGGCTCAGGAGCATGCGGAAGCACAGCCACGAGGTGAGCTTAGCTCTCACAGCTCTGCAGATGGGCAGCAGAGAAGAGAGATGTGAACGACCTTGAGTGGTTAACTCATGTGCTGGTCAAATGCTGTCACAGCTGACCCATCCATTGATGTTTCATTTCAGAAAATGACCTGGCCTTGATGGGAATTATGAACCATACAGTGGATGCTGGATGGAGTTAAAAAACAGCAGAAGCTCATTTGAAGACAAGTTGAGTGGCAGTGTCACGTTACCCAGACTGAATTATTTCCTGTATGTCAGAAATGTTGCTTATGGCTACCCATGCCACAAATGTATGAGCAAGCAAATGCCTTCCTTAACATCTCATCTTTGACTTCCCCTCTCTCAAAGTTAAAGCTTGACTCCCCCAGTGTTGCAGGACATGCAGTAACTTCCCCTTGCATCCCAGTGGAGAACCCCGCCAAGCCCTGGCATTCTGCAGTGCTCCAAATGTGTTTCTCTATTCTAAGCATTTTCCCAATCTCAAGATGAACTGTGTCATTTCTAAAATGTTTACTAATAAGCTAATTATGCATACTTTTCAAAGCATTTACTAATTAGCTGTCCATAATTGCTGCCTTGTGTACTCTTAACCTTTGCTGATGGAAGGACGGCTTCTTGCAATATTATGCTCTTGTTTGAAGGAGATGGTCAAGAGAGCCAGGCTGAATGCACACTGCAGCCACCAGCTGCCTGCCTCTGGGCACTGGGCCTGGCTGCAGCTCCCCCCACCGCCTGAGCAAGGGACTCAGGCCAGTGTCTCTGCTGCTCTCTAGGACGGATGCAGAGCTGTTTTGTTCCAGTGCCCAGCTTCCTGGAAGCACAGAAGATGGCCATGCTGCCATAAGAGGCCTTCACTGGCCAGCTGAGGCTGTGTGTCTCACCCTTACTGCGGCCCAACATGTTACTGCCAGTGCCCCTGGTAGGCAGTGCTCTGCAAGACAAGTGCTGGGAGCATGGTGCCTTCCCTTGCGAAGCCTTGGTCCTCCCTGCCCTTCAGGCTGGGAGCAGGGGCATCTCCTGCCATGCCTGCCCAGTATCCAGCACACACCAGGGTGCTGAACTTGGTTCAACTCTCTTGGCACCACCGTGGCGCTTACGAGGTCACAGTGACAACCACATAAATTTCCTCATTATGGTGGCCCCAGTTCCTGTTTCTGGAAACCCCCAGGGCTTGTCATGGGCAGCCAAAGTGAGGAGGAAGAGCCTGACTGTGCAGCTCTGGGCTGTCTCCAGTTTGCCAGCTCCTGCCTGTTTTTGGAGCCCTGAGCCCCTGTCTCCAGAGACCTTCACCAGCATTTGGCATATGCCACCAGAGGGGGCTGCAAGCCTTGGCAGCAGTCCCCCAAATCCTCCCCAAGCCGGGATCCCACAATCACAACCCAGTTGTGACATGTGTCAGAAAGGGCTACGGCTACAGAAAAACCCGCTGGCACGGTCTGATTGTGAGTCAGGCTCTTTTTTTTTTTTTAATAACGTTCCTCTGGTGCAGATGTTATGACTCAGCTGAAAGGTCTTCTGCTTGCAGAGGGAGCACGAGCCCATCTGCTGCAGTCTGGAGGGAGCATGGCTCTGCCGTGTGCGTAAAACAAGGCCCCGGCACTCAACGGCGGCTCTGCCCAGCCTAATCCTCCGGCAGAGTCAGTAGCCAATCTCGCGAGGGAGATTTTAATGGTCCAAAGAGAAGCCCAGCAGTGGGGAGGGAGGGACGAATGGAAAAGACGGTTATAAATGCAGTGATTCACACAGAGCTGAGGTTTCTGACTTGGATTTTCCAAGCAAGCAGCACAGACAGCACAGTGAAACGGCAATTAGGAAGGAGCAGGCAGCTCAGCTACATGACTGTGGAAGCCAGGGGACAGCCACCCCTATTGCAAATGGTTCAGGTCACTCCTGGGACCACAAATAAACACAGGCATGCACAAGGCTGCCCAGCTACTGCCATGCCACGCGGGGAGTGGAAACATTTCGCCACAGCAGCAGCAGCGCGCTCCTTCCCACTGGATGCTACTTCCCTGTTCAGAGAGCAGATACCAAGGGTGCAGGGCCGCAGTGCCCGAGTAACAGCTGTGCTCGCAGCACAGAGAGGAAGAAATGGCAAGCAGACAAGCTATTACAATTATTTCTGAATAGTTTGGCAGGTCTTTTATAGGAGCATCGAACTTCCCTTTTGGTTCTGCCATTGTTGTTGCGGCCCCACGGCTGCAGGACAGTGCAAACAAACGGCCCAGGTCCCATACTCACAGTGTGCCCACCCTCCCACACCAGGGATGGGGGGTGTGTGTGTGTGTGTGTGTGCGCGCGTGCATCAAATTGCTTGTGTCATGATGGTGATAGGGTACAGTTACTTCTTAATGCAGCTGGACATAGCCAAAAAATACAAGCCCAGATGTGCCTCCAGAAAAACAATAGCAACAATCGGCACCGAGCAGCCGCCCCTGGCTGCCACCTCCGGGTGTCCAGCCCCTGCTGATGCTCCCACCACCAGGCAGAGAGGCCTGGCTGCCGAAGCTGCTCTCTGCAGCCAGCTCTCGCTCCAGCATCCGGGCAGCACCAGGTATGCAGGCCCTTTCCGGCCAGCTGCCCGGCAAGGGGAAATCACTGACCCTTCCGCAGAGATCCCCAGGGTGCCAGGCACTGTACCAAACACAGGAGGAAACGCCTCCTGTCCCAAAGGGAAATCTAAAGCAGACACAAGGCCAGAAAGGACACAGTAAGACTACAAAGAATTTTGCAGATATTTTTGTAGGCCTTAGTATGGGTTTTAGGAATGTAAATGTTACGCTTTATGAGGGAAAAACTTTAGCCTAATAAGGTAAAATGAAATGTCGAAGGAAGAAGCAACAGAGGAAGGGGTTACGGTGTTCACCTCTGGCAGCTGGAAGCACAGACCGGCCCTGCTCCTGCTCCAATAGCTTCCCGGTAGCAATATCAGAGTAGGGGGAACCTTGTCTGCCCAGAGACAGAGTGCCACAATGGGGTTCATCAGCCTGTCACCTTTGTGTGAATGTGCTATATGTTAATGACTGGATACCAAAAGAAGCGCTCTGCCCTCAGTCTGCATTTCCTTGATGCTGGACTCCTGGTCCTGTTAAGGTTCCGACCTGCACCTGCAATGAGGGGTTTGCTTCTTCATAAGATATCCTCTGACAGTCGGGTGAGATTTATTACTAGATGGTCACCTATTAGTACTGCTTAATGCCCAAGCATTACACAATGTTAATGCTTGCCTCCTTCTGGTAGGTCACTTTAAAAAAAAAAAAATCTCCCTCCTAGCAATTTCTTTTCAGGCAGTGTTTATCATGCACTGTTTGCATTTGTTTGGTTATGCTTCCTACCAAGCACTGTCCATGAAGGTCTTTCAAACCCACTCCTTTGCAGTGCTGGCTCTGGGGAGCAGGCACCCAAAGTCAGCTTGGCTCCCAGCTCATACCTGTAGCCGGCAGAAGCCCAAGTGCACTGTGGATGAACCCTGTTTCACTTGCACACAGGTAGCAGCTGGGGGGATAGAGGTGCAGGCAAAACTTCACTTTCATGAGAGGTTTGATGTTTGATGTTAATACCTGGTTTCTAGAGAGCAATGTTGCTGCAGGAGCTGAATTGAATCAGAGACCCTGAAAAACCCTCCACCGTTCATGTCCGACATGGGAGACCAAAACCCTCCAACTCAAACCTTTCTGCTTTAACTAAAGGCTCCCTTATGCACGGACACGCAGAAAGGGAAAAGGCAAGACCACGCAGCAGCCACTCAGAAGATCTGCTGCAGTAAAGTAGAAAGCAGCAAAGGGACATCTCCAGTGCTCACGCAGCCCCTCCATCACGTACCACCTGCAGCTTGGGACCAGTCCCTGCTCTCTCTCACAGGCAGCAAAACAGAGCAAAAGTTGTCAAAGGCGCTCAGAGCTAAAATTGACAGCTTCCTACACATAGAGGAAAAGTCAGGTGCCTGTGGGGGTTTCTGGCTCTGACCAACCTGGCTTTGCTTGCCCGAGACCTTGGAGAGGCAGAAGCAGGAGCCCCTCCTGCCCAGCTCAACCCCTGCCCTGCCTGATACATATTGCATACTCTGCAGACTGCAAATATAGGCCTATAAAGCTGTTATTACTGTGAATTTGGGGCAACTGCATTAGCTATGAGAAGGCTTGTATAGTTCAGCCTGTACAAGCAACAGTAAAATCTGATAGCAACCATCATTCTCACGCATGCTGCCGAGGCCTTGTTGTGTCCATCTGCACCCACACTAAGCCCTTCTCTACCTCCTCCCTTTTCTAAACAGAGGCCTGATCCTGCAAAGTGCTAAATGCCTTGCACATACAGTGACGTTGGGGAGAATTTGTGATGCTCGAAGCCTTATTAGCCCAGGCTTTATCTGTAGGGGGTGATGAGATCCCCAGTGACATCAATCAGTGCACCTTCATTAGAGTTAGAGGAGCTACGCTGATTTATGGTAGCTGAGGAACCAGCTCTATACTTCATAACTTCAGTACATCATCAAACCCATGCTGAATTCTTTGTTCTCCACAGGACAGATTCTACAGCCCCATAAATGCTTCCCCTGTCCCTCTGTCCTTTTTGCGAACAGAGTTCCCCTCTTCACATATAACCCCGTTTTAATCAACAGGACCAGCGTGTCTGGCAAGACTGCTGTGTCAGGACCATTTTAGAAGACCCCAAGCTCCTTCACAGCTCTGGCATCCCTGTAGCTGGCTGCGGATTCCAGATTAAACACACAGGTTTATATGTCTGTCGAGACCATGTTATTAACTCAGTCTTTTATGGTGCCCTTTGATGCCGTTAATTATTCTTTACTAGCTGTTAATTGTTTTCCCCTGGACATCTAGTTTCCAAGTCCCTTCTTAGAAGAAAAGAAGAAAAAGAAAGCAAACAAAACCAACCCCCCCAGTTTCCCAGATGCAGCACAATAAGCACTGTGGAGAGTCAGATCCAGCCCAAACAGCTTGGACCTCCAAGCCCCCAGCCTCACATGGCCCAAGCCTGGGTCTCCAGCCCCAGCCGTGCCTCTATGCCACACCTCTGCCTAGTTACAAGCCAGGAAATTGCTCTCCCAGCATGGTTTAAAAGCACAGTGATGCCACTTCAACACCAAGAAAAACAAGCTGCCTTTTAACCAAAGCCAAACTCAGGTTGAAAGCCAGTTAGTTCTTGCTTTCAGGGATATCAGGCTGAGTTAAGAACCACCAGTTCAATGTAGAGTAGGCTCATCCTATGTGTCCAAACCAGCATCTTATAACCACCTAGTGGGTAGAGGCACACTTGCCCCTGAAAGGCAACAAGACACAGCCCTATGGGGGCTCAGGACAATGCTTGTTTTCACACGCAAGGAAGCCTGAGGCCCATACTGCCAGGCAAAAGTGGGAGGAAAAAGTGACTATGCACTAGAGAGGAAGAGGAAGGCTCTTACTTGCAGTCATGCTTTTCGATTTCAAAGTGAGGGTTGAAGTTGAGGATAATCTTCTGGTTGGATTCAGGAGCGTAGATGACCCACTCGCAGTTCTGGTGGGAGGGGTAGTCATTGGGGTACCCTGGGGAGGTGATGTACCCGGCATCCTTGGAGTTCAGGCGGCCCCCGCACGGCTGAGCTGCAGAGACACAGAAGGGAAACAAGGCATTGGAACAGGTTCTGGGCATCAGCCGCACACAGCCAGTCCCTCCAGGCCACTGCTAGGGGTGGTCTGATAAAGGCCATTCTTCAGGCTGTTGACATCCATTTGATACTCTAATATTTCACATTAATCTCTGGGCAAGAGCAATTATTCTACACAACAAACCTACTCCTTTTCCCCTCTACCTCTTGCCACACTTACATACCACATTTCACACAGACCAGAAAAAGAGAAATAAATGCTCTTGTCAAGGCAATTACAGAGCCATAAAATAAAAGACAGATTGATATCAGATTATCTGGAGCCATCTTGTTTTATCCCTTCTTTTGCCTCCTGTCCAAGCTGTTCTGTGGCAGTCTCCCACAGGCTGCCTTGAGAGACACCACGATTTGGACGCATATGACCCTCGGTATAGCTGCAGGAGTGCAGAAATCTTTGCTGATCCCAAGGAAGGAAACTGAGGCACGGCAGGGCTGATGGCAAGCCCAGGCCCACCCACGTGGCTGCTGGCAGAGCTGAGGACAGCCCTTCTCCGCTTGCTGCACTCTCCCTCTCCAACCCCGCCTGTCCCAGCCACCTCATCTTGGCAGTTTGGCCTCCGGCCTCCCAAAACCTTTCAAGCTAACTCAGCCGTTGGAATTGCAGACGCGGATAATCAGCAGTGGTGGTTTTGTGGGGCTAGCCCGCAAATGGCTGGCAACGGCTGCATGGTGAGTAGAGGAAGCACTCTCAGCTTTGGGTTAGAACAGGCCCTGGAGGGTGATTTCATCTTCAAAAAAACATTTAATCTCATGAACGCTGCAAATCAAATTTATTATTGCATTACTTGCTGGGAGGAAAATCTGCATCACAGGGTCAATTGATAACGCACTACAAATCCCAACAAAGTCCCTTTCTCCATGGGCCCCTATAGCATGCCTCTCGCTACCCCCAGCCCCACCACCCTGTCCCAGCACCGTGGCCCCATGGACTGCCACAGCTGTCCCCAGAAGACAGCATTGCCTCCTCACACGCAGCAAAATCGGCTAAAAACAGCAAAATGGGCAAAACCCAGCAAAACCCTAAGCCTCTCCACAGGACAGGCTGGCAGGAATACAGGGTGACCTCAGTCCTGTCCTGCAGAAAGGTTTTCTCCTCCCTGATGATAAGCAATGAGGTACAACATGGGACGCAAACCCTCGTGGATTGTCCCCACTGTGGGGCTGTCCCCACAGCCTCTCCTCAGTCCCAGAGGGCTCTGGTCCCACAGGAGGGCCTGGGTGGGCTCTCCTGGAGCCCAGACGTGCACACCTTGCAATGGGGCCTGAGGTGCATTCCATGCCCCTGAGGGAGGCGAGGCACAGGAGGAGCATCGCCCTCTGTGTGGGAGAGTGACCGCACGTCCCACACAGCAGCGACTCTGCAGGCCGAGGGTCTCCACGGTGCCCCTCACCGCCCTGGCCCCGAGGGCTGTTGTTCCTGTCACTCCTGCAGCAGCGCTCACAGCAAAGCCCCGGGGACCACCCAGGAGATGCAAAGCAGTGCAGACTTGTGGGGTCAATGCTACGCTGCAGGTCTGTCTCTGCCCCTCTGCCATGGGGTCCGCCAGGCCCCAAGGGTGTCCCCTGCCAGGCTGTCATAAGTCTGCCCACTCTCAGGAGGGACATCCCAGCCCGCCCTCAAACTGCCCTCCTGCCAGAGCCAAGGCGAGCAGCAGGAGTGAGGCAGGACCCCTCGGCGGCAATGCTTCCTGGAAAAAAGCACTTTGAATAAACAACCTGCTGCCTGCACACTGTCTGCACGCTGCCTGCAGAAAACGCACGTGCCCTGTGCGGGAGCAAGGGCAACAGGAGGGCCCGTTGTAGGGGAGCGAGGCTTCCTTCACCATGAAAAAGCACTATCTCAGTTTCCCCCGTATTTTTCATGCCCTCTAACACATCCATTCTTCAAAATAACTTTCTTCTCACACACCCAAAGGCATCTCTGCAGCCTTCCTTTTTTTCCTTAAAATAATCCTGTAAGTATCCTGAAAAATATGAGGGGAAAAAATCGCAACACCGCCACAGAAGAGCTGAGAATACCAAAAAACATCTGGTTTTGTTCCACAGGAGAGCTTGCTCAACACACAAACATTTACAAACCTACGTTCCTGCACAAATCTCTTCTCTCAGCGAGGCATATTTGCCCACACACGTGTCTATGTGGGTTTAGGGGGAGAGAAAGAGACATTCACGTGGAAGGAAGAAATTCATGGACTTGTTGACATCAATGTACAAATAGACGTGTAATTCACACTTCACTCATGTACGCACTTTCACACCTTCTCATAAAAATTCACACCTCATTTGCACACATGTCCACCCCCTCCAGCAAAGAGAAATATTCAAGCTGCAGATTATTTTTCTTGGAAAGGGCAAAGTCTCGAAGCAATGAAAATACAGTCAATCCTTCCACACCTCGTCATCCCCTCCCCGTCTCTCCAGCTTTCACACACATGCTACCCGCTAGGCTGATACCACCAACATCACCCACCACTCAGAAGTTGCTAGCCCCTTACTCGCGCCGGATACTATGAATACTCCATGAGCCGTTGCAACTCAACCGGTTGGAGGGGAACTGCAATGTGAACAGGGGTGTCGGGCTCCAGCTTGCTCTGGCTCTTCCCTGACAAATGAACTCAAGAGCAGAAACCCAGGTTTACCCTGATCTCAAAACCTCTCCCTTGCCCTGCGAGGCCATCGCAGCTCAGCGGGACCGAGCTAAGGAAATCCATGGCATTGATCTTTATTTCAGGTCAGCTTGGTGCCCAAGTGAAACTGCTGGTGCCGGAGAGGACAGCCTGAGTAAGAGGGGCTGGAGCACAGCTCTCCACAGCTGTGGTCTCTGCAGCAAAACACGACAAGCAGGCAAACCCACTGACCAGACAGGAGCACCAGCCACATCCCTTAGGGTGTTCAGATACCACCAGGAAAATGTCACCATCTTTCTACAGCAGGGAAAGCCTCCCACCTGCAGGAAAGCTTATCTGTGTCTCTCAGAGGAACAATTTTTTGTCCTCTCATTCATCCCTCCCAAAAAGGTCCAGAGAAATTAAGGGGGCTACTTCAGTACAGCGCTCTTGTCCATGCATAGGACCAGGCCACACGGTGTGCAACAGCCTATCAGGGAACCCAGGGCTTCTTAGAGATATCTGAAGCAGCAAGACGACGTCAATATCTTTGTAATTGTTCTGTTGGGCTTTTTCTCTTTTGATAGACTGGTATCTAGCAGATAAACATCTGCAACAAAAAAATACATCACTGTGCCCACTGACAGGCAAAGAGTTTGCCTCAGCAGACATGCCAACCACCAGCTTTCTGTAGAAAATCAGGCCTGTTTTGTACACAGTAGAGGGTCAAGCTTCTACATAAATGTGTCCTTTCAAACTGATGCATTGAATCCATGCAAAAATAAATTTAAAAAAATTAAAAAAAAAAAAAAGTGAGTGGCATGGCTACTGCCCAGGCTGTACACTTTGGAAACGAGACGTGCTCCACAGTTAATGGGCTCTGGCAGCTTTTGCCAGCCCTGAATTCACTTAATAAAATCAAAATTAAATTCTGAAGTATAAGCCAAGTCTGCCAGGTGCGTGGGACATCCCGTTGCTCAGTAAGCAAAATGCAGACATTGAAAGCAAACTGCCGGGGCCCCTGCCAGCCTGCACGGCGGAGGGGCCAGTGGAGTGCTGTGCCAATGGCAAGGCCACGGGAGAGAAGCTGGGCTCCTCAACGGAGGCTACAGAGGTCGGCACTCCCCAGCAGCAACGGAACATGCTGTGTTCATGATGGGAAATCTCCAGATCCCCTCCTTCATTAAGGCCCACAACATGACTTACATTATCCCAGCAACCCTTTCAGTGCAGGGCCGCCCCAACAGGGGAACTACACCAGAGGGTGACAACCAAGCCATAGGGATGGGAAAGGAAGACCTGGAGAAGCTCACGAGGGTGGACTCCTGCAAACACCACAGCATACAGCGGGCAACTCCAATGTTTCCCATGGAGGTGGGTATCAGCACCTGAGCTCCTTGCCCTTTGCGAGGGGCAGTCCCC
>NW_009259524.1:701793-704885 GCF_000687185.1 Egretta garzetta
CTGATAAAGACTCCCCCTGCCTCCCCTGGGCTGCAATGAGCAATCATCACTCATGGGACCCAAAAATAACAGCCAGGCTCCATCAACTTCCACCCACGCTTGGGGTATTTCAGCTCTGCAGCTCATCAGCACACGCTGAAGCCTTGGGCTGGGAGCAGAGCATTCTCCTACTTGAATTTCCTGCCGATTAAACCCCTCTGGATTTCCCTCACCCCAGGAGATCAGGGCTCACTGTTATTGTTGGACCTTCAACACAGAAACTAAGGCCAACTCTGCCTGTAACAAAAATAATCATCACCAGAGAGGCCCATTTCACAACAAACACACGTACTACAGCCTCTCAGAGCCTGTAGCACCCAGCAGAAAACTATCACATTTTGATCTGCTGGGTTCAGTTTACTTTGGGGGATGTAATTCAGGGCTGCACACAAAATTTAAGGTGTTCTTGTTGCCTCAGAGGCAAGCAGCAGCATCAGTGTCAGTGCTGCTTGGAAAGAGCGGCCTCTGAGGGCAGCAAAAGGGCAAGGGAGAGAGATCCTGAGAGTTCCATGGCAGAGGGATGCACCTCCTGGCCTTCCTCACCCGAGGTCCTCTGTACTCTTATTTCACCAGTGCAGAAGATTTCTACGTCCTGGGATTCAGCACTGAGCAGAGGAGATTTGCCCTGCCAACTTCCAACAGCGTAGCAAAATACGGGTCCCAGCACGCACGCCCTGCCACTCTCAGAGCTGCTGAACTTGGAGCGAGCCCTTGTGCAGCAAACCCTGCATTTCAGTCCCATCAGAGTCAAACAGCTCTTCAAGAAGAAAAGTTTTTCAAGGTCCACATGCATCCAAGCACTTTGCCAAACTCTGGCATGGAGGGGAGAA
The DNA here is from genome assembly GCF_000687185.1 of Egretta garzetta. Lineage (NCBI taxonomy): Eukaryota > Metazoa > Chordata > Aves > Pelecaniformes > Ardeidae > Egretta > Egretta garzetta. The sequence goes on from NW_009259524.1 coordinate 702,663, forward strand.
ACAGATCTCTTCTGCCAAGGATTTATTAGTATTATATTCATCCTGCCTCATTCCCCAGGCTCTGGCCCTGGGGGAGAGCCTGGGCACAGCTAACGTGGCAAGGGCTCTCACCCCAAACCGTATGGCACAATCTCCGCATCAGGCAGGAACACAGATGCAAACTCTCGGATTTAAACGATACAGCTTAGCCATCGGCCAAGGAGAGAGACATAGTGCAGAGGAAGCTAATAAGATTAGATATTTTATCCCCAGTAGCATAGATCATTTTAGCAGAAGCGTGTTTGCTTTGGATTGCGAGATAAAGCTTCAAAGGCTTCCTGAACAAATTAATGGACAAACACACCCAAACAATACAAAGCACTTACACGCACATTTCATCCCAGAGCGGTACCCACATCCACGTCTTGGGATATCACACAACCAGGGAAAGTACCCTGAACATTTCATTGAGGGCCTTTATCAGTTTAACTAAAATTTCACTTAAAAGTAGAGGCACAGAAAAGTAGAATTTAAAGACTGCTTTTGTGATCTGAACTAGGATTTTGTTTGATTCAAAGCGTCTCAAGCCTGTCACGAGACTGGCTCATAAAAACACTGTCTGGGCTTAAGCAAGAAAGGAACGCGCCAATCCATCAGTTGAGGAATGCAGCCGTTTGACCACTTCCTAAGGCAACTGGGGAGGGATGCAATATATTCACTTTATAGCGCTGGACAGCAGTGAGGGGGGAATGCCGGAAAGCTCAGCAAATGGAACATTTTAGCTGTAAGCCTTTGCAAAAAAGAGATCATTTTAAATTATTTTTAAATAAGAAGGGAGTGTTGGAGGGAGGCAGGGAGAGAAGGAGATTTGGAGATTTCCGATACCTGCACTTTCTTTGCCATGTTAATCCACAGAAGAATTAAGTGGAAACCTGAAATAGAGACTTCAAGCTTCACTGTGGAAAATGAGAGGCCAAATCCTGCATGCAAATCCAGGTAATTTGCTTTGAAATCACTGGAGTTCAGCTGATTTCCACCCCTGTGGTTCTGGATAGCTGCTTCCAGGGGCTGGTATCGCTTTGTACCACTCGAGTCAGTGGCAACCTTGACCTTTAAGTCTTGCCACTTTGGGGTTTTGGTGTACCCCCCTCCTGCCCCCCAACCCTTGTATCTTTAATGAGATTTTATATTCTGGTTTTACATAGTGCCACCTCCACTAACTTTGTTATTTGTCATCTTAATCACAGGCAAATGCAATTCCAATAGGGCAACCAGCTTAACAGTGTTAGTCTTTATATAAACATATGAGCACAAAATTCTCCCAGCTTGCCTGTGAATGTAATCGGTGGGTCTGGAATTACAACTCCCAGCTACTCCGGTAATTGTTCAAGAGAGTGCGAGTGTGTGCATGCACGTGCAAGGGAGGGGGAGATAATTGTATATTGAACTTGCAGGAATCATGCCTGTTTCTACTGCCTCTGTGTTAGGCTCCCAAGGGTTTGAAGTCTCGTGGAAACACACTGCCATCTCCCAGGAATAGGTGGCAGCTTTGAGAGACCTTTAAGCTGCAGATCGGGCAGTTTTGGAGGAAGCCTCACCAGTATTGCAGGCAGGGAAACAGAGAATCAGGGAAGCTTGAAGGCTCAGAGCAGAGGCAGAAATAAAGCAGAGGCTTCCTGCGTGACAGCCTGCCACCCTACCTAAAGGTTACACTAGGAAATAATATGAGGATGAAACAATTTGCTGAGCCACCTCCGTGAATGCTATCAGTAACAGGCTGGTTCGAGGGCCATGGAGGAAAAGCAAGAGACATTTCTAATTCCACACAATAAAGAATGAGCTATGGATCCACCTAGGATTCCTCTCTAAAGAGCTTCAGGCTTGATGAAAGGTACTCAATGCCTCTGAAATACTAATTAGTATTGTTATTACAACAATTCCAAGAAGAAAAAAAAAAACCCTATCTCATCTCTCATCTCCCCCTGCACCCTCCCAGCTCTCTCACACCTTTTGAGCCCATCTGTCAGGGTCCATTCTTCACAAAAGCTAAATCCTGGCTTTCCCCATCAGGCAATGGCAGTTTATGCCTACCTCTTCCCAAAGCGGCTGGCAGAGCATCTCTGAATCCCGCACCACCCCTGGCTCAGCCCTCCCTCCCAAGGGCCCTGTTGGAGCCACAGAGCAAAACCCAGTGCCTAGGCAGCGGACAGCCCCACGGCTGGGATGGGACGGGACGGGGAGCAG
>NW_009259524.1:705054-709153 GCF_000687185.1 Egretta garzetta
TGCTGAGCACATATTCAGCGGTCAAACAGAAAGAGAGGAAACCAGGAGCGAGCCTGGGGGTATGCATGAGGGAGAAAGCTGCTGAGGGGCTCTGGATGCACGAGGGAGAGTACAGGGCAGGGAAGGATGCAGGCGTGTGTGCGTGTGGCAGGCAGCAAGGGGGACACACACTGGAGGGGCTCTGTGCACAAGAGAAAAGGTAGAGATTTGTGCACTTGTAAAGAGAGAAGAGGAACCAGGGAGATAAGCAGTGTGTGTGTGTGTGTGTGTATGTGTCTACATACACAAGGTGCTGGGGTTTTCCTCCCTCCTATCCCCACAGGCATCCCCTAAAAATCAGAGTCCGAAGGAGCCTTTTAGCAAAACATAAGCAGAGTAAAAGGACTTTCGGCTTCACCATCTTCTCAGGAGGGATGTAGAGAAAGGCAGGCGTTCAAGCCCCACACAGACAGCACTTCACAGCTAGGGGTGACCCACCAGAACAGCTGGGGCAGATGTCCTGCTTTTGTTTCAGATGCACGGGGAAAAAAATCAGGGTAGGTTTCAAAGACCCAGCACCCAGCACTTCATCTCTGGGGCCCATTGTCTTTGACTCATCAAGTATGAAGAAAGGGGGAGAAGCATTCAGACAGAAAGTCTCTGCAGCCATCCATCCCTGCAAGTAACGCTTCTGGCTATTCTGCACACTGAGTCTCTGGTACCCCTTTCCCCAACCTGTTTGGGAATAGGCTGCCTCGCCAAGGCTGCGGTCGGGGCCCCAGCCCCCAGCACTACCCTAGCTGTCCTCCCCCATGAGATCCATGGGCATGGCTTGCACGTAGAAAGGGTTACAGATCCCAGTTGTGATTTCGAGTGTTTGGCCCTGTGCCTGCCGACCTCGTGCTGACAAACCTCTCCTCCGTGTCTGCGCTTGTGTCTTTTCATTGCGCAGGCATCAAGCCTGGCTCAGGATCTGGCCTTCCGAGATTGCGATTTGGCTCAGGCAGGGAGAAGGCTGACCCTTTGATTCCAAGTATGATTAAAACCATGCTACTGTAGCGCTAAGCCGTGTGCAACACTGCTAGCAACAGCCCTGATTTATGTTGTTGCTAGTATTGCGGTTTCCACCAGGGTGTAGACAGGGATTTCGAAAATAGCCCAGCTACCTCTTTGTCTGTGTGTGTATTATAATTAGAAATGTGTCAAAAGGCTGTTACAGAGTGAGGGTAGAGCTGGAAACGTTAACACTCCGCTTCTGCCCCCACCTCCGTGCCAACGCCGTCAGCCCCAGCTTGGGTGTGTGCAGGCACATCAGCTCTCCACACTTCCCGGATTAGACAACTGTATTCCTGAGACCCCATGGGGACGCAATGACAGTGACTTCACCGCACAATGGAGAGCAAGTTTAGCAGCTTCCACTTTGCTCTCAGGCTGCTGCAATCTGCCCCCACCATTGTGGCTAAATGCCGACTTTTTTCTATTTCGATTTCAGATAGGATCACGGGTCTCAGATATAGACCATTTATTTTCCTAGCACAGCTGGTCTGTCAGAGGTCATACAATTTGGCAGCAATCCCAGTGCTTAAAAATTAATTTTTCCTTATTAATACAACTGGGGGTCCCACAGGATAGGATCCCAGCCTTATCTGAACCTGACAGCTTCCTAAGCCCCATGAAGGATGCTTTCTCCTCTCAGGCTATCTGTGATACAAGGCCACTGTGTCCTGGAGCCTGGCGACACTGGAGGTTTCTGCTAGGAATCCAACCCACCCGCCTGCCTGGAGTGGCATGCTGCTGGGACAGGGAGCGCTGCCTTCTTTGGCCCAGCAAAACAGGTTGCTTTCTCATTTTAACCTTCTAAGCCATCCACAAGGTACCAAACACAGAGTAAATACTGGGAAGGGGACTGGGGGGGATGGGGATGGTGGGGAGGACACAGACACGGAACGGGGCAGGGAGATGGGAAGCGCTTCCGTAGAGTCCCCTGGGACCAGTATGCCTGCCTGTCACTCCAGACACCACACACCATGATTTTTTCTGCGGCAGGAAAGTTAGGAAAACAAAATGCAGCATCCTAACCTGGGTCAGAGCCCCCCACTGAGCTTGTATCAGTCGTTTGCAGTGATGCTCCTGACAACTGTCTGATTCCTGGGCTAAAAAAGCTTTTGTTCCCAGTAAGAGCCGAGTTAACAGCACAACGGGCAAAAGGCATTACACTCAGCGCTTGCGTGGGTGTGTGTGCGCGCATGTTTGTATGTGTGCAGCCGTGTGCCTGCTTGGCAGCAATTTGTTTTGGTCCCCCTCCCCACCTTGCTACATTTCCTAAGTCATTACTAAAAATACTAGCTTTTAAGCAAACTGTTTGGAAGGCTTCAAGAGTGAGCTTTGCTCCGAGCTGCATAACATCGTCTGAACAGCTCGGTACTTCGGTCACTCAAATCTGTTACTTTCTTACTTGATTGCTTTTTACGGGAAGATGAAAAACACACAGTCATCCAGCCTTTAGATTTATCATCCAGGGTCTCCCACCCACTCCCCTCCATGGTTATCTCAGGGTTTGCTTGGCTACATACAAATTGGCAGCTGCACTGTTTATCTCTTACCATAGAAATATTGCACGAAGGTTTTTTCCATGTGGATTATCATATTATTGTCTATTAAAAACATCTCCCCTCTCTACTAACCTCCCTTAGGGAACCTTAAGAGGGACTTTCATAATGGGGGAAGGCTTTCAGATACACCAGACTGAAACATAAATCCATCTACCTCTGGCATGTTTTTCTTACTAGGCTGGCTAATTTAGTGGAGCTGAGCATAGCCTGATTGAGGTTCGCATCCTGTTACCCCATACCTTCCCTCGCTGGGCTAGCAAGAAAGTCATTTGACTGGGTTTGCAGCACCACCACAACGTGTCGGCAACCAGCCGCTGGTGTCAGCCGCAGAGAGACAACTTCCTTGCTGGCTCCAACACCATGTGATGCTCTACTTAGCCGGGAAAACCCCGCGTTCAAATAAACATTTCTTACAGCAACTGAATAGCCTCAGAGACCCGATTGGCTCATAAAACCCTTCCCAGCTAAAACTCCTGATCCCAAGCCTACTCAAGGATAGGAAGAGGTGCACGCACAGATACAGGCACACGCTCGGGCTCAGCAGCCACAGGGATTGCAGCCAGGCTGGCCAGCGCACCCTCAGGAGCGAGCCTCAGGTTCCATCCCGATCTACCCCAGCACAATACCCACTCCAGGAGACCAGACACTGCCTCTGCAACACGGACCATCTGAAAAGACTGTTGCCCTCAGCAGGGGCCTCCCAGGACTTTGCCCTTCCTCTTCATCCTATCCAGTGCCTATTCGTTTTCCTATTTGAACAAAAGATGGTGGTGGTTTTTTTTCTTTCCTTTATAAACATGAGGAAGGAGGCGATGCCAACCAGCAACTGAACGTACACAGAGCATGTTTGCTGGGAACGTCTGTGCTTCACTGCTGCAAAAAAGAGGGACTTTCTCAGGCAGCAGAGACTCTCCCACTTCCCATTCCAAGGGGGAGCTGGTGGCCATGCCGCTTTGGGAAGGCAGAGGGGCAGGGGGGAAAGGCACGGATCAGCCCACGCACATCGTGCCTCGCTATCTAATGCTGCCCGGGTCGGGCCACAGCTCGGGACCCTGCGTCCCCGTGGGCTGCCTGAGGCCCGTCCCCAGGCCCCAGCTAACGGGAAGGGAAACCCACAGCTCGGCAGCTGCTGGCTTGGCACCACCATCCTGCCAGGCAGCTCCGGGGCTGCTGACCGCAGAAGGAGCCCCAAGAGAGCGGCGGACGGCTGGCTGAGGCATATCCTTTTCCTCCAGTGACTGCTCCTGGTGGGGACCCCCCTCCCCCCTGCAGCCGGGGCTGCTGGCTTGGCACCACCATCCTGCCAGGCAGCTCCGGGGCTGCTGACCGCAGAAGGAGCCCCAAGAGAGCGGCGGACGGCTGGCTGAGGCATATCCTTTTCCTCCAGTGACTGCTCCTGGTGGGGACCCTGCTCCCCCCTGCAGCCGGGGAGCACAGGGCCCAGCCTCAGCCCGCCCTTGCCCCTCTCCCGTCCCCAAGCCGAAGCAACGCAAGTACCGGGGCTTCAT
>NW_009259524.1:710406-714118 GCF_000687185.1 Egretta garzetta
CGGGAAGCACGCGCTCCCCCGCTGCCGGCACCCGCGTTGCGGTGCAAAGGCTGCTACCAGGGACAAATGCGAGACCTCCCCGGGACTGAACCGCGGCTGGCTTCCGCGATCCCGACCCGTTTTCTCCAAGAGGCTCTTTAAAAGCACAAGCTGAGAGCAGCGTTCGCAGTCACCTCGAGAGCGCTCAGAAAGTTTGTTCGCCTTTGCCCCTGAGGAGGTGAGGAGTCCCCGCCCGGGCTGGAACCACCGGGGCCTTGCATTTACTTGCCGCTTACACTCGCAGACCACAACAGGCTTAAAACTGGGGTCTAACTGGCAAAACTGGGGCTAACTCACACCTCCATTCTGTTTGAGAGATGGAATTGCAAAGCACACAAGTGAAATGAGCCCTAAAACCCTGCATGAAAAAGCTTCTTAAAACCAAATTCTTTATGTTGTCGTTCTGTCCCTAGATTATGGATTCCAGCTTCCAAATTTACAGTAGACAAAGGGATTAAAACTACTTTACCTCGTTTTCTTTAAGTTGGTAATTAGTGAAGAGATACTGGCATGTGGCAGAAGTGAGATACATCATTGTGTGGGTGAAAGTACGAACGTTCACTGGTATTCGTTTAGGGTGATGAGACTAATTATTTTGTACTCTGCTGTCTATCAGTTATGGGTAGCATCACCAGCTCACGTCAATGAAATCACGATGCCAACCTGTTTGAGCACGTTCGCACAACACGAACACACCGAGTTCCTCTGAGGCCAGTGGAAGTTCATTGACAGCAACAGATTTGGCCTGACAGATAGATCTGATATTTCAACCGCTACCCTGAGGGCTGTAGCATCCCTCTCCCTTCTCTGTGTTTCAATACCTGATTTTGCATCTTCTGCGGCTCAAATGTGCTCCAACACCTGTCGAAGTCAAGGCAAAGCCAGTGGCAACTGAGTCTACTGCCTCATTTATTGAATTTTGATGTGGAATTATGCAACTATTATTTACTACTTGCTTATAGTTAGACTACTATCAAGCTAGCAAAGTGTGATTTTTTTGTGTGTATAAACAGCCCTCGCAAACCGTAACACAGATATCGGAGCGTAATATAAGCCCACAGCATGAATCATTCCTCTCTTGAGATGTGCATGGAAAAGGAAGAGGTTACCAAGCCCTTATCAGAGACGGCCCCATCTCACACACCATACAGCACAGGGGCAATTTTCCTCCCATTACATTCAGAGTTTCCCCTGGTTAAGGTCAACAGAAGAGTGCAAACATGACCTTGAACTGGTATCAGCTCTGATCTGCTACTGAGTGAAGACAAGGTAACCCTAGAAAAGAAAATGGCGATGGGAAAGTTACCTGCTGCTCCACAGAGGTTTCTCTCAGCTGCTTTTCAATAGCTCTCCACAAATCCAGCCCTGTGTTTAGTGTCAGATCTCCAGTCGCCTCTGCACAACATGCCGCTGTCAGGGAAGGAGAGGCGCAACTAAAATACCAGGCAGCGCTACTGCAGTTTCTATCATTGCAGGCGTTCAGGACAGGATGGCAACCAAGCTGGTGACACCTGCTAGTCCAGCTCAGGCACAAGAGTCAAAAATACTTCTTCTGGGAGCATTTAAGACTCAGATCCTCTCTCAGGTTTGAAGGAACTGAGCACAAGGTGAAGCTATGTACCTTGAACATACCTCTCTGCCTGTTTCCAGGGGCAGCTGCTGCTGCTCTGGGCATTGCTCCTTGCCCCAAGCAAGGCTGGATCTCATCTGCTCTCCATGCCAGGGACGTCCTGCTTCTGCCAAAGGGCTCAGGGCTCTGCTCTCCATTCAGTCCTCCTGTGGATATTTAAAACCCATGACTAAGCACTCGCCAAACCCATTGGGAACTGCAGGATTTTTCCATATCTGTATGTCAGAAACATCCACAAAACCTCACTGAAAACGAGACAACATGTAATTGAATGGTACTGTAATATTTAACGTACCATCTGCATTAAATTTGGTTGAAGGAATTTTGCAGGCCAAGCGTTAGTCAGAGCTGTGATGCAGTGTAATTTCCCCCATCTCCCTCCTCCCCTCCAGCAGAAAGCCTTCGCCTCCTCAAACACTGCCTAGCTCCCTGCGGACGACCCGAGGGCCTGCGTACCTAGGGTTTTCCCTGGCGCTCTTCAGCTCTGCTCTTCTTTTCCCTCTAATTGCAGCTCCTTTTCAGCATTGACCATACAGTCTCATTTAATTTCAGTCACAGCTTCCTCTTTCTAAATGAGTCCTTCTCTCCCCGTGAACTGACCATCACAAGGTGTCTGTAAAGCAGGAACCCCCCCAGCTTTTCCTTAGAGCCTTTCTCAATCCTGACTTAAAAGAAAATAAAATTAAAACCATGGCGTCGTGTGTTCCTGTAACCTTCTCTGGGCTCCAGAGTAGCTGGACAAACAGGGTCTCTCCCCCAGTTTTATGTCAAAACACACTACTTCCAACGCAGAGCTTGACAGCCTTCCAGAGAAAACAACACGGCAGGACTGAAACAGGGTTAGGAATGAGAGTGGGGAAAAATGATACCCAGCCTAGATAAAACTGTAAGTATTGTCAGTCAGCAGGAGAGCAGGGACTCAAACATTTTTGGCAGCATACCCAAGGAGCGGGGGCATGGGGCACGGGGCAGACGGCATGGGTTGTCTCCCCAGCTCCTCACAGGAGCACAGACTTCTCGCTGCAGTTTTTTTCCTCCAGACAGTGCTTTGAGATCCTCAGCTAAAAAGCTCTAAGTGCATCACATAAAATGTTTTTATTAGTCTATCAGGTGCGTGATTACAAGATCTCATTTTATAGCCACAAATAGCCAATAATTACCTTAGCATCCCATTAGCTCTAGTCTTCAGCCAGACTATTTGCTTGGGAATTTGTCTATATTCAAAAAGCAGGTCAATACCCCAACTTGGAGAAAGCAGTTTGGCACGTTGCATTCAAGTCCATAAACTTCCAGTGCAGGGGTGGCTTAATTAGCAAGCTGCCCAGCTAATCTGAGGTTCAAAGCATTGGCTGCTGGGTGAGCCCAGAGGCTGCCCCTTCGGCTCTGTGGGTGCTGTGGCAGGTCAGCGATCAGCCACCCTGTTACTTACCCACTCCCCCTGCTCCTTCCCACCCCGTTACTGCTCGCCTCCTCCCAATGTGTGTGTGTCCCCATTTTTCCAGCTGCCAGCCTGACTGCAGGGTGGCAGGGAGCTGCTTTCCCCCCCTCCACCCCCCGCCTCTCCTGCTCACAGATGTTTTGTACAGGAGGAGCATGGCTGGTGTGCAGAGGCTACTCCAGTGTTCACGTTGCCTGGCTGCAGCATGGCCTGAAGCTCAGGCGGCCACCGTGGTGGCCACATGCCCTGCCGCGGTGCCAGGAGCTGGAAGAGGGCAGTGGGGAGAGCCGGGGAGCAACACCACCATGGGGGAAACAAGGGGAGTGCTGAGGCAGCCTGGAAAGGAGAAACGAAAAGGGAGGAAAAAACCAGGAAAAAGGAGAGAAGAGCGGAGAAGGGAGGTGGCGAAAGAAACAAAGAGGCAGAACAAGGGAATGGGGGAAAATGAATAAACGGCAGAAAACAGGGGAGAGAATAGAGGAAGCAAACTAATGGAGTTAAAATCCATCATCGGATTAGCGGAGAGAGGGAGAGCGATTCCTTGCGGCTCGGGAGGTGCTCAGCCGCAGGAGGGGTGCAGGCATGCTGCTGGGGGCCTGCTCCGA
>NW_009259524.1:714170-725592 GCF_000687185.1 Egretta garzetta
CTTCAGAGTTAATAAAAAAAAGCTTTCAGACTTCTGCAGGCTGACTAAATTAGGCTGAATATAAAGGTGCTGTATTATTTCTCAATACGGCAGCGGTATGAAAGGAGGCAATGGGTTTCTTTTGAAGCAGCTGCTGTGTAATCCAGGGCTTTCAGGTGTACTTCAACCAAACGCTCTCCCGGTTTCAGCAGGTTAACTTCATTAAAGGCTCCATCTACTGCTTTAATGTTCACTGAAATCCCACTGGGTGGGTACATTAGGCAGAAATAACCCCCACAAGATGATTGCATGCTGTTGTTTGGCACAGTGAATGGACCTGGAAGGGGAAATGGAGGAGGTGAGGGGGTCACACAGCGACCCAGGCTGGGGAGGACAGATCCCAAGCCACCGTAACACGCCAACAGGCCTGGCCTTTTGCTAACGGCTGCAGAAGTCACTGCAGCAAAAGCCCAAGCCTGTGGGGAGCCATCCCTCCTGACCCCATCTCTGCAAATAACCTGCTTGGGTCCTGCTTCACTTTGGTATCCTCCTTCTGCACTCAGCCACTGGTGCTGGCCCCCAGCTTGTGAGGAAGGCGCCGATCCCCCACAGCTTCTCCTCACCTGCAAAGAGGAGACCATGGAGCTGTAAAGGCTGTCTGTCCCTCCAACAGACCCTGGCAATTCTGCTGGCTTTGCTTTTGAGGACTTTGAATTGGGCTTGAGTTTCTCATCCCACTGGAACCATGGGGTGCAGTTAAGACTCTTGAAAAATCAAATAACCTCTTGCTAGTGTGAGGTGACCCAAGCTCTGCATGGTCATCTGCTAAAAGCACCCAAAATGGCCCACAGACTGTGGTCTCTGCTACCCACAGAGCAGCATCCAGTCAGCTTCATGCTGGAGAAGCTCCAGTTGGACCACACTCCAGGTAGGGTCAACAGCAAATTTTCCACAGACTGAATTAGAGGAGCACGTTTGTGCCCCTACCCAGTTACAGTCACAAACCGAGGGCCTCATTTAAAGTCTGCTGAAGCTGGCAGGAGTTCATCCGTCAACTTCACTGACATCTGGATGTGACCCAAGTGGCTGAGCCCTGCAAAGCCAGTGTGACATCTTTAACTGTAAGTGCTGCCATTGACTTCCGTCGAGCTGGCTTCCACGGTGTAAGTGTCATGCTCTGTAGTAAGTACTTGCAGGCTGTGTGCTGGGTGTTATAAAAAGGGCCGCGCCAGAAATCTTATTAAAACACCTCCTTAAAAACACACAAATTCTTAAACCAACAAGTCATTTAGACCTTCCTCGCCTGAAACTTGTCAAACAAATTCTTAGGCCAGAAGAGATTTCTTTTTCCTTATAAACAAAATGCCATTACCATGCTTTGGCTTTTGGCTTGATAGATCCTGGCAAGAAAATGCATGTGTATATTTTAAAGGGCTTTCTCCTTTGCTTATCATGCTTTAGCTTTTGACCTCTCCTCTCCCCCCGTGCCCAGGCACATTCCGGGGTTGGCTCCCGTGGTGGTACGTTGCAGAGCCCTCCCAGCAACTGGGGTTAGACGCTCCCTCCAGCAGATAGCACATTCTTCTGGAGCACTGTCATGGGGAGAAGCCTTGAGCTATGAAAGGTTTTCTTTCGCTTTTAATCTTTTATTTTCTTTGATGTTCATTTTAAAATAAATTATTGTGCCTTATTTGTATTACGGTACCTGGCTCTGCAAGGACTGGGACCCCTCTACTGTCCAAACACAGAGTCAAAGACAGTTCTTGCCTCAAACAATTTACAATCTGAAGAGACAAAGCAGACAAAAACCAAGAGCCAGATACAACATGGATGACAAGCCTGTGGATTACTTTTGCATTTAGTTAAGTTGTAAACTGCTGAGGGAGAGATTGCCATCTGACTACGCCTGTGCAATATCAGAGGTAGGAACTTTCTTCTGACGCTGCTGGATAGCCAGTTGTTTGGAGTTGGGTTTTCAATGTGGAACACTTAGCTGAGGACGTCCCAGAAAAGTCAGTGATTCCTAAGGGAGCCCCTGCTTTTCACCTGACGTCACCAAGCAGGTGTCAGCAACCCCAAAAAGCAATCTCATAACAGAAAAAGACATGTATATTCTGCTAGTAAAAGACAGATGAGGACAGGAAAGGGAACAGATTTAGAGGATCCCAGCTGATAGGTGTAAGGAAGGCTGAGCTGTGTTTTAATCATAGCCAAACACGCCTGTGTTTTGAGAACATTTCAAAGCATGTTTGGCACAGGACTTAGTACATGCTTACCTTCCTAAAAATTTCATAGTGATGCTATGATCTTGCTGGAGACAGCTCTGGTGGATGCATCAGGTTGAAGATTGTCTTCGTAATCCTCCCTTTGACATATGTGCACTTCTCAAGTCAGACCTTGCATTTACACTGCTTCCTAGACAAGAAATCCATAATCTCAGAGGAGCTCTACCCTGCTTCCTTTCCCTTTCTGTGAATGTTTTGAGTCACAGTCATCACCCTTTCCCTCTGGGGATGGGGCTGCTTTCTTATCATTGCAGAGTAGCTTTTTCCCAAGAGGTGTCTTCCCTCTCTCCCCAGGATCCTGCACATAGACCCCATTGATTTTTCAGTGTAACTTCTCACAGAAATCAATGGTGCTAAGGCTGCTTCACAGTCAATAGGATGGCACTGAGGCCCATGCCTCAAATAACTACACTGGATGGTCCTCCAGGGAACTGGGACCTGCAGAACAACAGTCAGGGAGCTGCCCATTTTCGGGCAGCTCATATGGCAGGACAGTGATTTCACTCTTGTGTGCTCAGCTGCCTTCACAGGACATTAGGAGCATGTGGCCCTCTGCAAATTCAGGCTGTGCTTCTCAGGAGTTCAAACGTAGGGCTTAGCACCGAGACTTTGCTGAAGTAAAGAGATGCACTAGAATAACGACCATCAGGTGCTCTGAAATGAGGGGTGGTTTTGTGGCCATGCAGCCGCAGATTAGGAGAATCAGTAAGGTCTTTTGGTCAACCTGAGCCAGGCAAGTGATCTGGGACCCACCCCAGTCTTAGCCTGTGGGCAGTAAGCACCTTTACCATACTGTGTTTCATTTCCACATTAGCAAAATGGGACTGCTGATACCTTTTCTCTCCCACTCCTTGTCTGACTTCTCTGCTCGATTTTGAACTCCTGAATGGTCTCTCCCCATGAGCAGCACAGTGAGTCCAGTGGCTACTGTAATACAAACAATCCTCAGTTGCAGGTTTTTCTTTTTCCTCCTCAGTGTGCTACATTTATCAGCATCAGCCACGAGCCCAGCACAGTCAGGCTTTCCCTTGCTCTCAGCACCTCAGAGCATTCGGGTTTGCGAATCTTGCTATTAATAATACATTGTGCAAAGTTGGTACAGAGCTCAAAGTTTTCCATGTGTGTGCTGGAGTTTGATTGTAACTGTGGGTATCATTATCATCAAAGAGACTGAGGAATGGCAGCTTTTAGTTAAACAAATGGAAAGCTGTATTTAGTCTCTTTTGCCACATTGTGATAGGAAAGAATAAAGGCTTTTAAATATATTTTACAGCTGCCGTTTCTTACGTTTTTCTGCCTTACAATAGTCTCCGTAGTTCTGACTGGGAAGTTGTTGCAAAAGCTTTTTGTTTTTAAACCTCCTATTGAAATAATACATATTAATTGCCTCATTCCTGAGTTTTTTGTTGCGGTGGAAATTTCGGACGGAGGGTGGAGGGACAGGCTGTAAAGCATCAACAGCTGAGAGGGGGTGCCCTGGGTGAGTAATGAGAGAGGGTGCTTAGATGACACACTGCTAGCAGAGTGCGAAGTAGAAGAAATATCTCCCTGGAAAGTGAGAAGACAATTGGCAGTGGAGCCTGGGGTTCTCTGGGGGAAACAGGGCAGAGGCAGACCTGGGAAGGGGGAGCCGAAAATCCTCAGCAAGGAGGCCAGGTGGGTGCAGGGACAACGTGAGAAAGGAACAGCATGAGAGCATACCTTTTGAAGAGGAAAAAAAAGAGCTGGATTCGTCATACTGTGGCCAACAAAAATGATTATCAATGAAGCAGTTAGCTCTGCGAGCAATGGGACAAATGAACGCTGCTGTCCTAGAGGTGCTTAACATGTGCTCGGATCCACAGGTATATAATAAAGGTTGAGCTCAAGTTTGTCCTGTCATAAAGGCACTAACACGGTCTCTCTGTCCTACCTCCCCCGCTGTTTTCACAAACCTTGCAGGAGATTTGTATTTCTGATTAAATCGCCCAATGGTTCAAAAGTTACTGTGGCAGCAGCAGAGAAACACAAGGCCATATACCATATATAAGCCTCTTCTTTTCCTAAGCTAAAAGTATATATGTATATCCTAACACTTGCAACACAATGCTATCTGAAAGGGCTACAGGTAGTTTAGGAAGGTCATAGTGGTGGCTACTGCCTCTGTTTTACATGACACAACACAGAGTTACCAGACCCATTCCAGGCAGAGTGGAGGGCCCTGTGCCCCTTACCACCACTCAACCTCTCTCTTGTGTGCTCTAAGAAACATTTTGGCTTTTCACCTGCCAGTGTTGAAACCATATGGAGGCAAAGGCTTTCTCTTCAAAGCATTCTAACACGTTTGGACCGAAGGTGGCCAGGGAAGGCAACGTGAGCTCCCTCCTTCTCTCGGCTAGATCCCACAGCACAGCCGGGGTCCCATACGTGCCAGGTCCTGGGTGGCCATCACCCAGAAAAGACTGGGTACAGTGCTGACGCCAAACAGAAGGTGAGCAGCAAAGAAGCCCCATCTGTTAAACACATGAAAGGTGAAATGACGGGAGTTCAAGCCAAGCACTGAAATGTTGCTGTGAATCTGAAAGCTTTGTTCCGAAGAAACAAAGTCCCACTTTAAAATAAGTCAAAAAAATCCCATCCTGTTTCCATTGAAGTCAATGGCAAAATTCCCACTGGTTTAACCAGGAACAGGATCAGGCCACTTCCAGACAGATTTACAGCCAACACATGCTGTAATGCTAGCATACTGCGTGTGCTTACTTCTATTTCCAGCCATGTTAAAAAATTATAGCAAATGCCTATGGATTTGTGCGTATGAGTTATTGTGCTGCTAATGAGAGGAAGAATTACCCGAACATGGTTTAGATGGTCATCTGTTGCCAGCGCAGATGAAATTGCTGGGTCATTCACTGGCTTCGTATCGCTGTTCATCCCATTAGCATTTCCATTAGAATTATTGCAAAATGTAACTCAATTTCTCTTTTTTTGGCGGATGTGGGGAGGGACACAGGCTGTGTTTGCAATTAGAGCTGCTAAGGAATTGGAACTGACGCCTTAGTCACAGTCTTGTGCCACACTGCAGCCACTAACGGGAAGCTCCTCTGACAGGACCACTTCTGCTTAACTGGGGGAGTAGGAGAGGTTCTAGGCAATGAAACAAACCAAAATGACTTCTTACAGCTGAAGGCCTCTACACATAATGCATGCACGCTCATGCACTAGCAAGCTTTGCCTAATTCATACCCACGTGCTCCTTGCTTTGGGCAGCTGAGTCCGTCCCTCTTAAATGTTAAGAAGTCTGCAGTCTAAACCCCACACAGATCTTGTTTTTCAAAAGTGCTGCCAAGAGCCAGCAACCAGTGGGGTCCCCAAAAGCTGCTGTCTGCCAGTCTCTTCAGTACCTAGGCCCCGTGTCCTTTGCAGCTATCATTACCAAAAAAAAAGAAGAAAATCATTTCATGGCTGAAGCCTCCCTCCCCTCACTCCTCCCCCTTGGAAAAAAACCCCATCTATTGTTTTCCTGTAATTGATCAAGCATAAACATTCAGCTCTACAGTTTTACGACTAATCACTCTACTTCTAAGACACGTGTTCGCAGCTATGCAAGGCACCAGCTGCTGTCATTCCAATGGATATTAATTTATATTGTCTCCCGCTCCCGTCCTCCCTGTGCCGACACACAAAGGGAGCGGGGTGGCGGCGGGAGCTTTAGATGAAGACATCTGCTTGAAAGGCAGACAGTAGCCACGCTGCCGAGATTGCACCTGGACTTTCACTGGAAAATCAGACACACCAGTTGCTTCCTGGCACTCCGGGCTTCGGTACACACATGGGGCTCTGACTGCCATTATTTACATATTTACCTCACTCCAAGGGAAATGAGATGTCAGGACAGAAGGAGGGAGGCAGATTTCAGGAGTAAAACTGAGCTGACAGAAATGAAATCTCACAGACGTGTGGTGTGGTGCAGGGAGGGGTGCAGAGGAGGAAGAGGAAAGCTGGAGCCTCTAATTTTGCCCCCTAAAAAGGTTCTGTCATGATGGTTGGCTACGCTTAGCTCCTCTCCAGAGAGGCCAGCAGCTACTCGGGCTCTGGTGAAGCTGAACCCAGCCACCTGCAGCCTTGGGAGGAGGAGGTGGAAGAAAAGAGGACTTGTTGGTTGTCCCTCTACGAGATCCTACAGAGGAAGAGTGAGCACGACCCCAGGAGCTTGAGCCTCTGACTCCCACTGCAACACACAAAGTTGGTCTCCCCTTCTCCCTCCCCCCAGCTCCCAATAGCCGAGCTTAAATGCACCGTGCACAAATTCGCAAGCTCTGCCTAACCACGGTGTGACAGACACAAGAGCCCTGCACGCAGTGGGCACACGGGAGGCTCACAAACCACCGCAGAGTCTGCTGCAGCCTCCTCTGGGACTGCCACAAGCCTCTTCTCTGGGGGAGAGTCCTGTGCACAGGGACACGCGGGGACTAATGCGCTCTGGTAGAACAGCCTGTTCTGCTACAGCGTTCAGATACCATCTCCCAGATAAAACAAAGCTGAGGGCTTGACTATAGGGGATATGAAAAATTTCTTTCTCCTAAGAGCAGGGCTGTTTCCCAATCCCTTTGGGTTTGCTAATCAAATACCAATGTGACTGGGGTCACGTTACATTATGGCTGTCAGCTCTAGGCACATACTGTATTTTTCATGTCCTGTCCTGGTCTGCTGTGTTGTGCTGCAGTTTCACCCCCAGAGGCAGCTCTAGACGACTTTTCTTTATTACCCGCCTTGTGATTTTACTTGGAAGCCCCGATCCAGGCTTGGACCTTGTGCTGCCACATCCCATGCAAATGACTAGTGAAAAGTTTACTAAGCAAAGAAGTTGGTTAAGCAGTTGCTCTGTGGGATTTAATTACACTAGTAAAGAGCTGAGGGACGGTAATGTGCAGTTCAGATGTGAGGTGCTGTTTGCCCACATTTCCCACAGCAATTTTTCAAAATAAAGGACTCGGCTCAAACTGGGGATGTATTTCACTCTTTTTAAGACATAGACGGACATGAAGGTCTGGGATGCTCTTCCATAATGTCTGAGCTAGCAGGGTTCCTGAGACAAATCTAAAAATCCTTTCTTGTTATTACATTACATGCCTGAATTCCCACTGCTGTATACCACATGAAGTCGCTTACCCTCTGCGAGTGGCTATAAAATACTGCTTCTGGTGGAGAATTCATATCCAAGCATGTTTTATTTTGCCTTTTGCCCAAGGTAAATGAGAATGTGGGTGCAGGTTGGGGAGGGCATCTTTCTTCCCTGTTTTTTTCATTAGCTTAGGCTGAACCTATTGATTCTTTTGGTAATCGCCTCAGAGCCTGTAGTTATGGGAAGGTGACACAAACATCTCTTTTTGCTCTGCAAAATTTTCCCTGTTCCCTGAGCTCATGGTTTCACTCCTCTACTCTCCCTGAAGGTCTCCAGAGAGATGTTTCCCCAGGCATGCGCAGGTCGCAGGGCACCAGCCGTGTGAAATATTAGTGCTCCCTCAGCACATACACCCTTGAATAAGTCAAGATATTTTGGGACAGAAATGTTATTTTTAGCATCCCCGTCCCTCTGCCACAGCCACTGTGAGGAAAAAGCTAAGGAGCACTGACCGTTGTGCCATTAGACAGTTTTGGCTGACTAGTCCCACTGGAATATATGACTCCTCAAAGATGACGTCGGGAAGTAATACATTTTAACAGACGCTTGACACCCCCTTCTTTTCTATAAACAGAGACGACATCTCAAAGGGGCAGGCTGCAGATGGTATTGTTTGTCTCTTAGCGACATGCATATCCCAGGTTGAAGTTTCATGGGGAATTGTACCCAGGCCACTGGTAAGTCAATATCTCTGAAGCATGTCCATTTAAAGGGCTGCTTTCTAGCTGCACCCTTAGGCAGAGACCTAAGGTCTCGAAGCAGATCAGGGAAGAATCATATCTTACGGTCTCATGTTCCCCAAAACTCTTCTGCTGGATTTCCAAGTCCATTACCCACACTTTCTGTCAAGGTTGTCCAGATTCCTAGGAGCAATGAGCCAGATGATATTGGGACGATTTATTGAGAGTATGAGATGACAAACAGACTGTGGCAAACCTTTCCTTGTGGCCTTGCCTGCTCAGATAGCTTTGAAAGAGCTTGGGGAATGCGAGAGGCTATGAAGCATGCACAGCAGAAACTTCTACTGCCTCAGCCTATTCCACACTGTGTCCACATGGAAATCCTCACAGAGCACACATGCATCGAAGGCAGAAGCAGATTTTTTTTTTTTTTTTTTTTTTTTTTCGTTATTAGATGTAACCTGGGATCAAAATCTCCAGGCTTGCCTACACATTGATCTGTATACTGCACCTATACAATGCAACTCTGCATAGACACCTGTATTTGAAATAACAGCTGCTTTTCTTTTTCTTCCTTACTCTGCTCTTCTGAATGCCAGTGATTTCTGTGCAGCCAGTGCTCCCCTCCACACAGGAGACAAGAAGGGGTTCTCTCTCTTGCAAGGGTTAACTGTGTTGTGTTTGTAAAGGTCTTGGAGAGCTCCAGTCTCCAAGTGCCAAGTCGTCTCCTGCTTGCTCTTGCTTCCAAGTATTACAATTCTGTGGGCCAAATACGAGTTACTTTCACACGTACTGTAGCTCAGTCCAAGGGAGAGTAAGGGTGCCGCTCAGATCTCCAAGTCCTTTCTATACACACATGGCGCCTTTGTGCCCCAGGGCTCTCCACAGCAGAGACTCACATAGGTCAAGCTATTGGGGTGTCAAGGCTTTGGGGCTGCCGCTTTTGGGAAGGCAGAGAACAGCTGTAAGACAGCTACACTAAACACTTTATCCAGCCTCCATCCAGGACCATCAGTTAATCACAGGATCACCAGTTGCTGGCACCACTGAGGAGAACCATCCCTTGAAATGCAGCCAAGGCCCTGGGGCCTCTCATCACAGAGGTGAAGGGGGACAGCTCGACCCTCCAGGGGACAGGAAAACCCCAAGTGCCTGTGACTCTGACCAGACTAGGCAAGTGCCCAGGAGGGGTGGAATTGGAAAATGATCTCCTCTGCCCTGCCATCCCTCCCCTGCCTCCCCACTGCTGCCAGCACTTCAGCATCTCTCCACTTGTGCCATGGCAAGAGGGGTGACAAGGGGATACAAGGAGCCTCTTTCCCCAGCTTGTCACAGGAGATGCAGATGAATAAGTGGCAGGAGTACAAGGACACAATGTGATGCCCAGAACTGCAGGGCTCAGAGTGGATGGGGCCCTGCTGCAGCCAGTGGAGGCCAGGAGGGGCAGGACCTGCCCAGGGAGGCATCTCTGCCCTTCACCCCTGTCTAGGGCTGCGAAAAAGAGTGGAGGGCTGGGGTGTGTGTGTGTGTGTGTGTCAGGTATAACGCTGCAGCAGGAACCTCCTTCTCCTAGCTGTTTTTCAGCCATGCTAGCAGCTCGCGTGCTTGACCCCCCCGTCTGATCAAAGCGTCAATAGGACATTGCCCTCATCCTCCTGGCCTGTCACAGCAGCAGGGGCATGAGTTATTCCTCTTTTGTGTGTGAGGCCCTCCTCCTGGGGACCTCATCTTCCCTCTAATCAAATAATCAGATGCGTTTATTGTTGTGGAAATCATGCCCTGCCCTGAAATGCCTGACCAGCAACAGCTTCCTGGCTTTGTCTGCAGCCCAAGGGCCTGGATCCCACCTGTCCTCTGGTGTGGCTGGGGGGGCTGCAGGGGGGCAGCCAGACGCTTGCTCTGGAGGCCAGTCCCATGCGTGTTGTGCCTGCACAGAGGGGTCCTCAGAGGGGACCCCGGCTGACAGGAGTGAAAATGCACCCACATCAGTGTTTCTCTCTCCACGACCAAACTTTGTGAGGGGAGAAAACAGGCCATGTCCCAAGAGGAGGTTTGCATTTGGAGAAGACACCATGTTACTGGGACACGGGAGTGAGGGAGAGGATGGCCACAACCATGGTGCCTCTACAGAAGCTGGCTGAGGAGCCTGGAGGCCCTCCTGGTCCAGCCACAGTGGCTGGGGGGCATGTCATGCCATGCCAGCCTGTCCCACCTGGGTTTCCCCCCTGAGGCCGAGGGGAGCCTGGCTGGGGAGCTCTGCTCTCTCATAGCCCCATCACCCACTGCGGCGGAGCTGCCAGCAACACAGGCTGGCCCCATGCCCTCACCCATCCAGCCGCCTCTGCTGCTCTCGCCCCTTTGCTGCTCGTGGGACCCGTGGGTGCCAAACCAAGGCCAACCATGCACCACAGCTGGGCCCTGCGGTGCCTCCTCACCCTCCTGCAGCCCCGGCTCAGGGGGCACCCCACTGCCGGGACCTGCTGCTAAACTCTCTCACTTCACGGGCTCTCCCGCTCAGCCAACAACGTGCTTAATTTTTCTGCTGACCCCCCTGCCCCCGGACACACGTTATATAATGCATATTTTTTTTATCCTCTGATCCCATATCCTGTTAGGAAAAGAAACGTCCTGACTGCACAGCACCAGCCTGAATTTTTTGGGTGGTTTTTTTTTTTTTTGTCCGTTTCTTTTCCTGTGTTTACACTCCCACAGAGCTGCATTTATTAATCTGAGGATAAGGACAACTTAAAACATCTTAGCTTGAGAAGGCTCACAGCAGTGGCAAAAGTAAACTGAGCCCACGCCCTGCTTAATGATCAGCCAGCGCTGGCCCGACATGCTGCGCAGCCCCCGGCAGCCCTGCCACCCTCCCCTGCGCACAGCCCCTCTCCGATGCGGCAGGGCTCTGCACGTTTGGGTACCTGCAGCTGAACCACCATATCTGGAGCCTGCCTGCCTTGCACCGGGACCCATGCAATGTGCCTGTCTCTGCTCCGGCGTTTGTTGGGCCTATTTTGTGTTTTCACACCGATCGGTGTTTTGGCTTGTGAGCCAAGGCTCTGGATACAGGAGGTGTGGGGAGAAGGGCAAGAGAGAGGTGAAAGGAGCAGAGTGAGCTGACTGGAAGTGTGTTTTCATAAATAAGGAAAGGATTTATAAAAAGTAAAAAAGTTTAGCAAATTAAAGCAGACCAGCAGGTTATTTGGCAGCTAGAGGATAAACCTGAACATCCTGGGTATATGAAGCATTGAAGAATTCTCCAAAGCTGAGGGCCCTGAGAGCTGCCCTGTGGGCTTGGTACCCAAACCCTGCTCTGG
>NW_009259524.1:725670-731687 GCF_000687185.1 Egretta garzetta
CTCCGTGCATGGGGTGGCTGATGGCATATTGTTGGCTCTCTACACCTAAAGCAGAAATCCAGCTGGACTCAACCTCATTGAAGTCGGTGAGAGAACAAGTGCCTCTTGTCTAGCATAGACATCGAAGAGGAGACGTGTAACCAAACAGCCAAAACAAAAGCCGCTCTCCTTGAAACACTGCCCCAAACACTGCCTGTGCCGGCCAAGGGCTCCCATCATTCTCCCAGAGTCTGCAGGGCCAGGGAGGACCCCAAGCTCAGCTGGCAGACGGGCTCCTCCCTCGCCTCCGGGGCCCAGGGAGCACCAGCCAAATGTCGCTGCTGCTGGCCAAACCCGTGACTGATACAAACCATGTTGCAGGGTGACTTGAATCATTTGCTGGCATC
Organism: Egretta garzetta; assembly: GCF_000687185.1. Taxonomy (NCBI): domain Eukaryota; kingdom Metazoa; phylum Chordata; class Aves; order Pelecaniformes; family Ardeidae; genus Egretta; species Egretta garzetta. The sequence continues at coordinate 726,057 of NW_009259524.1, forward strand.
CCTGAGCCAGTCCCTGCCAGGGAACGAAGAAGTCCTACAGAAAAACCACCATGATAGAGCCCTGCCATGACAGTGACCACCCTGGCCATGCTTTGGGACCTGCTGCTCTGGTTGCCATATCACTGTCCCCCGTCATGCAGGAATCCTTAGGCAGCAGCCATCCTGAGCTGAGGAAGTCCAAGTAGGTGTTAAACTCAGTGTGCCCTGCACAGCTGGGCCCATGACTACACTGTCTCCCCTGGTGTCCCGTGTCCCCAGGCCATCGAGGTGACATGTGTGTGTCACACCCCCAGTCTGCAAGGGGAGAGGGGTCCCAGGGCTCCCTGGTGCTTCCACACATAAGTCATCCCAGGAAGGGGACAAGCCACAACCTAAGTGAAGCCTCACAATTTCCCGTCTTTTCCTAATGCTAAACACAGAAGAAAATCCACAGGCGAGAGCCTCAGGAATTCAAACTCGGTGAGTGCTGCCTCTGCTCTCAGGAAACTTGGCCAGAAGTAGAAGCGCAGAGGAATGTAACCATTGCAGAAGATGGTGCTTGCCTTTTCAAATCCAAGCCCCTAAATACATTGCGCTTTGGCTGTGATTAAGCGTTCCTGCTTTTCTTTTCCTTTTCTGTTTTGTAGCAACAGCAGTCTAACCACTCTCCAACCCATCTTCACCCCCCAGCCTTGTTCCCATCACCGCTCTATCCACTCTCTTGTGCCATCAAAGCAATTTGGGGGACCGAGTTGGGAAATGATCCATGTTAAAAACAGCCCAGGGAAGAAAAAAAGTTCAATCTTTTTTTTTTTTTTTTCAATAGCAGCTCAGTTACCTTTGTCCTCTCAAAGCAATGAAAATTCCTACAATTGGGGAAGGAGAAAGGACATGGGGGATGGGGTGGGACCAAGTGCTAGGAGGAAGGGATGGGGCAGGAGGGGGAGACTGGCAGCATGACTGCATTAAATGCACATCACACTGAGGCCTCACTGTCCTCCTGTTATACATAAAGAACAATGACTGGCCTGGAAGGCTCACTTCCAAGGAAGGAGAGAAGCAAGGAGAGACATTCTCCATGGTGAAGAGAACGCGTGCATGTGCCTCTGTGAACAGACCCAGAAACACCCTTCTTGTACCTAACACTCCCATAACTGAATTAGTTGTGATTGGTTTGGCCAAATCTGAATGCAGAGCTGGCAGCTGGACATGCTAAGAGTGCCTCTGATTTCCTCTGCTTGCTGGAATAACCAGCAGGCTGTCAGGCTGCTTAACATAACCTTAGAGCAGCCTCATGATTGCTCTAACTTATGCTCTGGTTTCAATCTCCCCAGACGTGCCACCTGCCCTTCCCATTCTGGCCAGGCCAGCGAGCGCGCTGCTGCTGTGCCACGGCCCCCATGCCTGTCCGGGAGCACTCATCCACTGCAGCAACCCTGGCAAATCCTTTCCACAGCCGGAGAAGGGACCTCTCTGCAAACTCAGCCCAACTCTGCAAATTGTCACTTACACAGATGCAGGCGTTGAAGCGATGTGTAGCGTGTGGAAATGCTGCTCTGAAAACTTCCTCCTCGCTTTCCTGTGCGTGGCTCAGTCCTGGTTGTTCGGTACATCCATCCACTGATGAACTAGGAGGTCACCGTTTTTACCACTTTCCTCATGTACATCACTGTAGCTACTGACTCTCCTTCAGAGAGAGGGAATGGCTAGAAATAAGTTGGAAAAGTAAACTGGCTTTTAGATCCCAGCTTTTAATACCTAAGTATACATGCAGGTATCTATGTGCATGTATATACCTAGAAGGAAGGGAAAAGGGAAGTAAGGAGGAAAGAAGGGCTATTTTATTTACTTATAAATTAGTTTCTTCATATTTGCTTTATTTTTTATTCTCTTTTCTTTCCTAGAAAAATTACGGCAGATGAAGCCTCTTAAAATCGTAGCTTGCTGGTTTGAAAATCTAGGCTGCAATTTTTTATCTTTTTTTTTTTTTTTGTACTCTGGATTGAAGGATGTGATGTATGAAAACTCCAATTTAACAGAGCCTAGAGATTAAATCGCGTTGCGTAGGTAAGGTTTTGGCAGAGAAGCAGACACTGCTTCCTCACCAGTACCAAGAATTTGGAGAAGAATGGGGTAGGTTTTAATGTAAGTTTACTTTTCTTGTAATGAATTTTAATGACAGCTTTCACGACTGCTTCTGTGATTCATAAGAGAAAATTAAAAACCTACACCTTGAAACTTATACAACAATGCTGCTAACATCTTGCAGCTTCTGGCATTATCTTGGAGAACCTTTCAGTCCTGTTTCTATGCCACATTGTTTTCCTCACAAAATGTATTTTAAATATAAAACATTGAATGTTCATTGCTTCTTTATATCATTTTTATTCATTACCTGCTGGAGGCAAAGGGCACAGTTTTATATAGAATCATCACTGAATGTCTTATTTTGCAATTTTACTCTACTGTACATATTTCCCAATAAATTATTTTCTTTCAGATGCAGATATTCTGGAAAAGCGAAGCAGGGCTCTTTCCTCTGCACTGAGGTTTTTTTTACCGTGAGCACAGCCAACTCGTCTGGCTTGGGTTAGTTTGTCAGGCATATTTTGGGAACGTTTGAGAATTAATACTGCTTTAAAGACTATAATCACCTTTTTGGCCCCTGAAACCAGTTCAGAATTTTTGTGCTAGGCCAGCAATAAACCAGCTTTTGTGCATGTCAAAGGCTTGTTCTAGACAATCAAAAAGACAGTGGAGATAAAAAGTTTCTTTCTTGCAATCTATACCCACAAAACAACCGATTCAAAAAGTGATTGCAACTTGTCCCTGTCTGTAACGACGGCAGAGCCCCAGCCCGCACTGCACGGGAACACTGGCCCTGGGGGCCGCATGCTTTGACTCCGTATCGCTTTCAGGTGCCAGTAAAACTCTTGGTGTTGGTTACCTACGCTCCCAGATGGCTCAAGGCTTCTCGGCAGCAAAGGCAGAAGTTGTATTTGAAGGTCAATGTGGCTTTGGGGACATCAGAGATCAGGGGGAACTGGGGATGAAAGAGGCCATTAGAAGAGGGGACTTTGTGGTGTTAGTGGTACCCAGGGAGGAGGAGGGAGGTGTGTGGGGAGCAGGCTTGGAGATTTGGGTGGCACGATATGATCTAAGGGAGGGGGTGGTGATGGGTGAGGGGCGTCTCTCCTCATGCTGGTTGATGGGTTTCCTCACAATTCCTACTTGCCCTTCTGCTTCCTCCCTCAAGCATGGGTAGCTTTGTGCTGCAAACAGGTCCTGACTCTGGGCTCAGCGGAGGGGTGCCACAAGCCTGGGATGCAAAATGGAAATTGGGGAGCAGTGGTCAGTGTACCGGAAAGTGCCACCTTCCTTGCCAGTAAGTGAACTTCGTGCACTGGGGACAATCCCCTCTTCTCTCCACCACTTATTTCCTGCTCAGGTCTGACACCCTCTCCTCCCCCCTTCCCTTTCCCAAACTATTGTAATTTCTTGTCCCTTTTCCTTAGCTCCAGTTGCCTTTCCCTGTCATTTCCTACTCTCCTCCCCCTCACCTCTCCTTCCTGATTCCCAGAGCAATCCTGTCTCTCCGGTTGCCTGTATCAGGCACTCCCTTCCAGCCCATGGGGAAAAACAGCGGCAGAGCTGCCCTCCCTGGAGCAGATCCCGTGCTTGGGAAGTAGGATCCCTTCTCAGTCTCATTTGTTTCCACACTTTCCCAAGCCATGCCTCAGCGCCTCTGCACCTTCTCTGCAGGGATGAATGCACCAAGCGTAAGGAGCCTGAGCAACCTCCTCAGGAGGCCTCCAGAGCCTTTGAGTCAGAGGCCTCTGGGGCTTGTTAAAAGCCCTGAAAGCCTTTTGGGAGGCTGCAGGAGCAGCCCAGCTCCACTCCAGTCTTGATAATGGCATTTTGCTTCCCAAAAGCCTCCCAAGTAGTGCAACTGCCACAGTCCTCACCCCTGAGAGGCTGCTGCGCTCAGCCCCTGGGTAGTGCTCAACTGCTGCCACGTTGCAGCAGGTCATGGTCCTTCTCCGGGGTAACCCAGCCCTGAGACCCTCCGTGGGGAAAGGCACTACATCCTACGCGCTTACAGCAGAACACGGGTCTCACAAGGGCATAGCCTGGTTCATTAAAATTAATTAACAGTCAAATGGTTCCACATACTTCTTTATGCAGACACACCAGTGACTGCAAAACAGATCTTAACTTGAGCCCACATCCCAGGGAAGTGAGCTCTGCTGTGGGGAAACCACGGGAGACCACCACCAAGACAGAAGGAGCACCTTCTGAAACTGTGGTCACTGAGTTCCCAGCTTTTAATAGACTCCTAGTTTGTCTTTTGCCACCCTTTGTACAGCTTCAGCAGAAGGAGAAACTGAGGTATCAGTGGTTTATTGGGCCAGTTTTTAGCTATGAGTGCAAGTTATGGCCTGATAACTTTTAAAATGGGCATATATGTGAATTATAATTTAATACATGCTAAAATTGACTCGGAGTTGCCTGTGAACTGTCTTGGCCATAAATACCAAGATCTGCATTCAAAATGTTTTTGAGTGCAGTACACATTTATTTTTACTGAACCATTACTGCAATTCTGCTATATCTTGTGTTATAAACCTTCTGCACTTTTCTGTCCTTCTGTTTTGTTCTTTTCCTTTTTCCTTTCTCTTTGTAGTAAAACAAAATTTTCATCTCAGAAAGGCTACATTCGTCCTCCCTGTTCTAGTGACTTCTCACTTAAATATCTGCTATCTTGAAAATTACTTCATCTAACATAACACTCTTGCCTGAATCTCAGTGTGCTCTGCAACCCATAGCTCTGATCCTACAAAGATTTATGCTTGTGCATAATCTGGAGTATGAAAAGTAGTGTCATCAGCTTCAGTGAAATGACCCACGTACCTCAAGTTAAGTACCTGTGTAAAACTTTCAAGGAGTCCTAAATCTCTGGCAAGACAGCGCTTGCAGCCATCTCGCTGAAATACAGCCTCAGCTGGTTGGACCTGGTACCTGCAACACGGCCGCAGAACACCTCGGTTGTTACTGACAGCAAGAGAAGAGCTCGATGTTGAGATGAAACCGTCTTTAGCAACGAACATGCAGTTGCCTAAGCTGAAATTCGCCGAGATGGCAAGGGAATTCCCTCTTGCTTCTTTCCATCAGGGCTTTGAAATCAGGACTCCAGCTCTACAACTGAAGACAATGCAGATTTGAGAGGGAAGCAAGTTAACCCCTGTGATGTTTTTTTTCTACAAGGCAGCACATGGCTGTTGTTTTGTTTTTTTTTAAAAAGTCACCTTACCAATTCTGATCTGGCCTGATCACACATGATCTTCTAATATCAAATCACATCCAGGGGTGAGGATGATGTTGTAGATACAAAGAAGAGAAAGATTGTACATACAAACACATAATCATACATAGTCTTAAAGCCTTTATTTTAATGCAAAATAAAACAGGTAAAATTTATATAGCCATATGTAACAAAAGATCAAAATCTTTGATATGGTACTAGAAAAAAACCTCTCAAATTGTGTGTTGAATTTCTCCCCCAAAACAATCACACGTGATTTTTAAAATCAGTTTCACTTAAACACACAGGTATTGTCAGGATCACAAACACCTCTCCCCCTCCCCCGCCCC